>NC_053024.1:55163751-55283515 GCF_003073215.2 Triticum urartu | reverse complement strand
CGACGTCTAGCTTGACCCACTGCGTTTTCACACGGGCGAAGGCCCGGCGTGCACCTTCAATGCAGACGGATCGCTTGACGACCTCCAGCCGTGGGCAGGCATCCACAAGCCGGCTCACCTGGCCGAAGAAGTTGTTCGGAAGGGCGTCGCCAGGCCACAACCGGACTATGAAGCCCTTCATGGCCTGATCTGCCGCCTTATGTAGCTCGGCCATCTGCTTCAGCTGGTCGCTCATTGGCACCGGATGTTCGGCCTCAGCATACTGAGACCAGAACAGCTTCTCCGTCGAGCTTCCGTCCTCGTCCTGGTAGAAAAGTGCGGCATCGGACACACTGCGGGGCAAATCTGCGAATGCTCCTGAAAAGCTTCGGATTCGGGTATGTAATCGGTAATTCACCTTTACATGCTTGCTTTGCATATAGAAAGCCTTACCCACCGCTATCTTCTTGATCGCCTCGATCCCCTGAAGGGCCTTCTGGGCCTCGGCCTTGGCACTCTTCGCGCTCTCACGAGCCGCGGCAAGCTCAGACTCTCTCGTCTTCAAGTCAAGCTCCAACGCCTCGTTCTTGGTCACGAGAGCCTGGAGCTCTTGCTGCACCTCGCCCACCCGAGCCTCGTGCCTCTCTCGCTCGGTGCGCTCCTGGGCCGCCTTTTCTTCGGCCTGGGACAGCGCTTGCTTCAGGGTCGCCACCTCGGTCGTGGCCCCTGGCAAACATACAATGATCCTGTCATTTAGCAATCGCGTCCTTTTTCTCATATACAGACGGGGTATTACTTACCCTTGTT
This sequence comes from Triticum urartu, assembly GCF_003073215.2. Classification (NCBI taxonomy): domain Eukaryota; kingdom Viridiplantae; phylum Streptophyta; class Magnoliopsida; order Poales; family Poaceae; genus Triticum; species Triticum urartu. Next base: position 55,282,729 of record NC_053024.1, on the reverse strand, counting down.
CTCCTCGAGCTGCCTCTTAGCAAGGCCGAGCTCTTTCTGGGACCCCTCGAGGGCCTCCTTCAGTACGGCGACCTCCGCAGTTAGTGCGGCGGACGCCAGCAGCGACGCCTGCATATGCATATTGACATACTTATATTCGACTCCTGCGATATTATTTGATCCTCTGTTCGGCTTTTCTTTGTGAACACCGAACAAAGCATCTGGGGCTACTGTCAATGCGGTAACACTTCTACTACATTTTAAAATACTTACCTCGAAGCCTGTTAGAAGGCTAGTAAAGGTTTCAGTCAATCTGCTCTGCGGACTGAACCTTCTGGATCACCGCACTCATGATAGTGCGGTGCTCCTCCTCGATGGAAGCGCTGCAAAGTGCTTCCAACATAGTGTCCGGCGCCTCTGGGTGGACAAAGGTTACCGGCACTGGTGTCTCACCCTCCTTAGAAGGGGACCGCCTGCCCGAGCTCGGATCCGTTGGAGGTTCCGGCGCGGTGTTCGGCTGAGGGCCGAACTCGGAGCTTCCGGGGACCCCGTCCCCTCGGCTCCCGGAGTCCGGAAGGTCGCCTTGAGGCACCTCCGGGACTGTCCCCCCTGATCCGATGCCTCTTGAGACAGCACCTCGGTGTCGTCGGCCGGATGAGGGGAGGTGGCCGTTGGGACTGGATCGCTATCCATGTCCGACGTGCCCAGGGAGCCGTCCGAGGATACCTCGATATTGGCTCGGGGGCGGCCTGCACAATTGAGTTCAGCGTTAAGGAAAGCAATGCGACAAAGGAATCCTATGGGTTACTTTGGTATCTGAATACTTACGATCTCCCCTGGGGCTTGCCCCTGGGCAACCACTCGTCTTCACTTTCGTCGGCGGCAGTGGAGCTGTCCGGAAGGAGCGTCCTTCCCTTCTTGGACCCTTCGGCCTCCCCAGTTGGGGCGGCTTTCCTTTTCTTGTCTCCCCCAGTCGGTGGGGGAGCCTCTTCTTCCTCTTCCTCGTCTTTGGGGGAAGAGTGCACCGCATAGTCATCGGACGGTGAGTCCGACGACGCCTGGCGTCGGGAACTCTTTCGAGCTCCCTTGGCCTTCTTGGTCTTCTCCGGCACCTTATATGGGGCCAGAGTCAGCATCTTCGTCAGAAGAGCGTCTGCGGGGCCTTCAGGCAAGGGAGCCGGACAGTCGATCTGTCCGGCCATCTTCTGTCAGTCCTGTCAAAATTATAGGAGTTTAGATCCCACATAGAGCCAATCTATATATATATATATAAATCAAATACTCTGTAAGAGGTAAAACAACTTACCGCACTGGCATGGCGCTTCGCGCTGAATCTGCGATCCTCAGTAATGGGGGGAGGGACCGCGGTGCCCTTGAACAGCACCCTCCAGGCATCTTCATGAGTCGTGTAGAAGAGCCTGTTCAGAGTTCGGTGCTGCGCCGGATTGAACTCCCACAAGGTAAACTCCCGTTGTTGGCACGGGAGTATCCGGTGAACGAGCATAACCTGGACTATGTTGACAAGCTTGAGCTTCTTATCCACCATGTTCTGAATAAATGACTGGAGTCCGGTCAGCTCTTGTTGGGGAACGTAGCAGAATTTTAAAATTTTCTACGCATCACCAAGATCAATCTATGGAGTCATCTAGCAACGAGGGAGAGGGGAGTGCATCTACATACCCTTGTAGATCGCTAAGCGGAAGTGTTCAAGTGAATGGGGTTGATGGAGTCGTACTCGTCGTGATCCAAATCACCGATGATCCTAGTGCCGAACGGACGGCACCTCCGCGTTCAACACACGTACAGCCCGGGGATGTCTCCTCCTTCTTGATCCAGCAAGGGGAGAGGAGAATTTGAGGGAAAACTCCGACAGCACGACGGCATGGTGGTGATGGAGCTCGTGGTTCTCCGGCAGGGCTTCGCCAAGCACTACGGAGGAGGACGAGGTGTTGGATGAGGGAGAGGGCTGCGCCAGGGGAAGGGTGTGGCTGCCCTCTCTCTCTCTCACTATATATAGGGGAAAGGGAGGAGGGGGAGGCGCCCTAGGGTTCCCTAGGGGAGGGGCGGCGGCCACAGGGGAAACCCTAGATGGGTTTGGGCGCCCCCACCCCTTAGGAAACTTGCCCTACAAGCCGGGAGGGGCGGCTGCCCTAGGGGTGGCGCCCCCACCTCTCCTGGTTACATGAGATGGGGTGGGAGGGGCGCTCAACCCCTTAGTGGGCTGATGTGCCCTCTCCCCTTGGCCCATAAGGCCCCCCAACGCTTGCCGGGGCCTCCGAAACCCCTTTCGGACACACTGGTCATCACCTGGTACCCCCGGAACAATTCCGGACTCCAATACCCTTCGTCCAATATACCGATCTTCACCTCCGGACCATTCCGGAGCTCCTCGTCATGTCCGGGATCTCATCCGGGACTCCGAACAACCTTCGGTAACCACATACTATTTCCCATAACAACTCTAGCGTCACCGAACCTTAAGTGTGTAGACCCTATGGGTTCGGGAACCATGCAGACATGACCGAGACAACTCTCCGGCCAATAACCAACAGCGGTATCTGGATACCCATGTTGGCTCCCACATGTTCCACGATGATCTCATCGGATGAACCACGATGTCGAGGATTCAATCAATCCCGTATACAATTCCCTTTGTCCAGCGGTATTGTACTTGCCCAAGATTCGATCGTCGGTATCCGATACCTTGTTCAATCTCGTTACCGGCAAGTCTCTTTACTCGTTCCGTAACACATCATCCCGTGATCAACTCCTTAGTCACATTGTGCACATTATGATGATGTCCTACCGAGTGGGCCCAGAGATACCTCTCCGTTTACACGGAGTGACAAATCCCAGTCTCGATTCATGCCAACCCAACAGACACTTTCGGAGATACCTGTAGTGTACCTTTATAGCCACCCAGTTACGTTGTGACGTTTGGCACACCCAAAGCACTCCTACGGTATCCGGGAGTTGCACAATCTCATGGTCTAAGGAAATGATACTTGACATTAGAAAAGCTTTAGCAAACGAACTACACGATCTTTGTGCTAGGCTTAGGATTGGGTCTTGTCCATCACATCATTCCCCTAATGATGTGATCCCGTTATCAACGACATCCAATGTCCATGGTTAGGAAACCGTAACCATCTATTGATCAACGAGCTAGTCAACTAGAGGCTTACTAGGGACATGGTGTTGTCTATGTATCCACACATGTATCTGAGTTTCCTATCAATACAATTCTAGAATGGATAATAAACGATTATCATGAACAATGAAATATATATTAATAACTAATTTATTATTGCCTCTAGGGCATATTTCCAACAGTCTCCCACTTGCACTAGAGTCAATAATCTAGTTCACATTGCCATGTGATTAACACTCAGAGGTCACATCTCCATGTGACCAACATCCAAAGAGTTTACTAGAGTCACTAATCTAGTTCACATCACTATGTGATTAATACTCAATGAGTTCTGGGTTTGATCATGTTATGCTTGTGAGAGAGGTTGTAGTCAACGGGTCTTGCCATATTCAGATCCCTATGTATTTCGCAAAACTTTATGCCATATCATAGATGCTGCTGCCACGATCCACTTGGAGCTATTCCAAATTGTTGCTCCATGATACGTATCCGGTATCTCTACTCAGAGATATCCGGATAGGTGTTAAGCTTGCATCGACGTAACTCTTTACGTCGAACTCTTTATCACCTCCATAACCGAGAAACATTTCCTTATTCCTCCAAGGATAATTTTGACTGCTATCTGGTGATCCACTCCTAGATCACCTTTGTACCCTCTTGCCAGACATGTGGCAAGGCACACAATAGGTGCGGTACTTCAGCATGGCATACCGTATAGAGCCTATGACAAGAGCATAGGGGACGACCTTTGTCCTTCCTCTTTCTTTTGCCGTGGTCAAGCTTTGAGTCTTACTAACCTTCACACCTTACAACTCAGGTAAGAACCCCTTCTTTGACTGATCTATTTTGAACTCCTTCAAAAACATGTCAAGGTGTGCATTCTTTGAAAGTATCATTAGGCGTCTTGATCTATTTCTATAGATCCTGATGCCCAATATGTAAGCAGCTTTATGCAGGTCTTCCTTTGAAAATCACTCTTCAAACAACCGTTTATGCTTTCCAGAAATTCTACATCATTTCGGATCAACAATATGTCATCCACATATACTTATCAGAAATGTTGTAGTGCTCCCACTCACTTTCTTGTAAATACAAGTTTCTAGTAAACATTGTATAAACCTAAAAGCTTTGATCACTCTATCAAAGCATGTATTCTGACTCCGAGATGCTTGCTCTGGTCCATAGAAGGATTGCTGGAGCTAGCATACCTTTTAGCATCCTTAGGATCGACAAAACCTTTTATTGTATCACATACAACCTTTTCTTACGGAAACTAGTAAGAAAACTTGTTTTGACATCCATCTGTCAGATTTCATAAACGAAAATACTGCTAATGCTAACATGATTCTGACGGACTTAAGCATCGCTACGGGTGAGAAATTCTCATCGTAGTCAACTCCTTGAACTTGTGAAAAGACTCTTTCCCACAAGTCGAGCTTCATAGACGGTAACATTACCGCCCACGTCCGTCTTCTTCTTAAAGATCCATTTATCTCAATGGCTCGCTGATCATCGGGCAAGTCCACCAAAGTCCATACTTTGTTCTGATATATGGATCCTATCTCGGATTTCATGGCTTCTAACCATTTGTCGGAATACGGGCCCACCATCGCTTCTCCATAGCTCGTAGGTTCATTGTTGTCTAACAACATGATATCTAAGACAGGATTACCGTACCACTTAGGAGTAGTACATATCCTTGTCGACCTACGAGGTTCGATAGCAACTTGATCCGAAGCTTCATGATCACTATCATTAACTTCCTATTCAACAGACGTAGGCACCACAGAAAACATCTTTCTGTGTTGCGTCACTCTCTGGTTGAAGTAAAGGTTCGACAACCTCATCAAGTTCTATCTTCCTCCCACTCAATTCTTTCGAGAGAAACTCCTTCTCGAGAAAGGACCCGTTCTTAGCGACAAACAATTTGCCCTTGGATCTGAGATAGAAGGTATACCCAACTGTAACCTTTGGGTATCCTATGAAGATGTGTTTGTCCGCTTTGGGTTCGAGCTTCTCCGGCTGAAGCCTTAAGCATCGCAGCCCCAAACAATAAGAAACGACAACTTTGGTTTCTTGCCAAACCAATGTTCATACGACGTCGTCTCAACGGACTTATATGGTGTCCTATCTAAAGTGAATGCAGCTGTCTCTAACACATAACCTCAAAATGAAAACGGTAGATCGGTAAGAGACATCATAGATCGCACCATATCTCATAGTGTTCGATTACGATGTCCGGACACACCATTACCTTGTGGTGTTCCAGGTGGCTTCAACTGTGAAACAATTCCACAATGTCTTAAGTGATTGCCAAACTCATAACTCAGAAAATCCCCTTTTGATCATATCGTAGGAACATGATCTTATTGTTATGATGATTCTTAACTTCACTCTGAAATCGCTTGAACTTTTCAAATGTTTCAGACTTGTGCTTCATTAAGTAAATATACCTATATCTACTCAAATCGTCAGTGAAGATGAAAAATAGTGATATCCACCGCACGCTTCAATTCTCATCGGACCACACGCATCAGCATGTATGATTTCCAACAAGTCACTTGCCCATTTCATTGTACCTGAAAACGGGGTCTTAGTCATCCTGCCCATGAGGCATGGCTCGCATGTGTCAAGCGATTCAAAATCAAGTGACTCCAAACATCCATCGATATGGAGTTTCTTCATGCATCTTATGACAATATGACCTAAGCGGCAGTGCCACAAGAAAGTGGTACTATCTACATCTTTTGGCGTGAACATGTGTATTACTACGACCGAGATTCACTGAACCATTCACATAGGGTGCATGACCATGGAAGGTATTATTCATGTAAACAGAATAACCATTATTCTCTAACTTAAATGAATAACCGTATTGCAATGAACATGATCTAATCATATTCATGCTCAACGTAGACACCTGATAACATTTATCTAGGTTCAATACTAATCCCAAAGGTAGATGGAGCATGCGATGGTGATCTCATCAACTTTGGAAACACTTCCAACACACATCGTCACCTCCCCCTTAGCCAGTCTCCGTTTAGTCCGTAGCTTTTGCTTCAAGTCACCAATAATAGCAACTGAACCGGTATCCTATACCCCGGTGCTACCAGGAGTACTAGTGATGTACACATTAATAACACGTATATACTTTGAAGTTGCCAGCCTTCTTATCTACCATGCATTTGGGGTAATTTCGCTACCAGTGACTGTTCCCCTTACAATAGAAGCACTTAGTCTCGGGTTTGTGTTCAACCTTGGGTTCCTTCACTGGAGCGGCAACTGGTTTGCCATCCATGAAGTTTCCCTTCTAGCCCTTGCCCTTCTTGAAACCAGTGGTCTTGTTAAACCATCAACACTTGACGCTCCTTCTTGATTTCTACATTTTGCGGTCTTAAGCACCGCGAACAGCTCCGGGATCAACTCCATCCCTTGCATGTCATAGTTCATCATGAAGATCTAGTAGCTTAGTGATAGTGGCTAGAGAACTCTATCAATCACTATCTTATCTGGAAGTTTAACTCCCACTTGATTTAAGTGATTGTAGCACCCAGACATTCTGAGGACATGCTCACTAGCTGAGCTATTCTCCTCCATCTTGTTGGCAAAAGAACTTGTCAGAGGTCTCACACCTCTCGACACGGGCATGAGCCTGAAATCCCAATTTCAGTTCTTGGAACATCTCATATGTTCTTTGGCGTTCAAAACGTCATTGGAATCCCGATTCTAAGCCGTAAAGTATGGTGCACTAAACTATCAAGTAGTCATCAGGATGTGTCTGTCAGGTGTTCACAACATCCACAGACGACGTTGTAGGGGTTTGCACGTCGAGCGGTGCATCAAGGACGTAAGCCTTCTGTGTAGCAGTGAGGACACTCCTTGGACTACGGACCTAGTCCGCATCATTGCTTACAATATCTTTCAACTTAATCTTTCTCTAGGAATGTATTGAAACAGGGAGCTACAATGTGAGCTATTTATCTACAACATATTTGCAAAGACAATTTAGACTATGTTCATGATAATTAAGTTCATCTAATCAAATTATTTAATGAACTCCCACTCAGATAGACATCCCTCTAGTCATCTAAGTGAAACATGATCCGAGTCTACTAGGTCGTGTCCGATCATCACGTGAGACGGACTAGTCAACATCGGTGAACATCTTCATGTTGATCGTATCTTCTATACGACTCATGTTCGACCTTTCGGTCTTCTGTGTTCCGAGGCCATGTCTGTACATGCTAGGCTCGTCAAGTCAACCAAAGTGTATTGCTTGTGTAAATCTGTCTTACACCCGTTGTATTCGAACGTTAGAATCTATCACACCCGATCATCACGTGGTGCTTCAAAACAACGAACCTTCGCAACGGTGCACAGTTAGGGGGAACACTTTCTTGAAATTATCACAAGGGATCATCTTATTTAAGCTACCGTCGTTCTAAGCAAATAAGATGTAAAACATGATAAACATCACATGCAATCAAATAGTGACATGATATGGCCAATATCATTTTGCTCCTTATGATCTCCATCTTCGGGGCTCCATGATCATCGTTGTCACCGGCATGACACCATGATCTCCATCATCATGATCTCCATCATCGTGTCTTCTTGAAGTTGTCTCGTCATCTATTACTTCTACTACTATGGCTAACGCTTTAGCAATAAAGTAAAGTAATTACATGACGTTTATGTTGACACGCAGGTCATAAATAAATTAAGACAATTCCTATGGTTCCTGCTTGTTGTCATACTCATCGACATGCAAGTCGTGATTCCTAGTACAAGAACATGATCAATCTCATACATCACATATATCATTCATTACATCCTTTTGGCCATATCACATCACAAGGCATATGCTGCAAAAATAAGTTAGACGTCCTCTAATTGTTGTTGCAAGTTTTTACGTGGCTGCTATAGGTTTCTTGCAAGAACGTTTCTTACCTACGCGAAAACCACAACGTGATATGCCAATTTCTATTTACCCTTCATAAGGACCCTTTTCATCGAATCCGATCCGACTAAAGTGGGAGAGACAGACACCCGCTAGCCACCTTATGCAACTAGTGTATGTCAGTCGGTGGAACCAGTCTCACGTAAGAGTACGTGTAAGGTCGGTCCGGGCCGCTTCATCCCACGATGCCGTCGAATCAAGATAAGACTAGTAACAACAAGTAAATTGACAAAATCGACGCCCACTCTTGTGTTCTACTCGTGCATAGAAACTACGCATAGACCTAGCTCATGATGCCACTGTTGGGGAACGTAGCAGAATTTTAAAATTTTCTACGCATCACCAAGATCAATCTATGGAGTCATCTACCAACGAGGGAGAGGGGAGTGCATCTACATACCCTTGTAGATCGCTAAGCGGAAGCGTTCAAGTGAACGGGGTTGATGGAGTCGTACTCGTCGTGATCCAAATCACCAATGATCCTAGTGCCGAACGGACGGCACCTCCGCGTTCAACACACGTACATCCCGGGGACGTCTCCTCCTTCTTGATCCAGCAAGGGGAGAGGAGAAGTTGAGGGAAAACTCCGACAGCACGACGGCATGGTGGTGATGGAGCTCGTGGTTCTCCGACAGGGCTTCGCCAAGCACTACGGAGGAGGACGAGGTGTTGGATGAGGGAGAGGGCTGCGCCAGGGGAAGGGTGCGGCTGCCCTCTCTCTCCCTCACTATATATAGGGGAAAGGGAGGAGGGGGAGGCGCCCTAGGGTTCCCTAGGGGAGGGCGGCGGCCACAGGGGAAACCCTAGATGGGTTTGGGCGCCCCCACCCCTTAGGAAACTTGCCCCCCAAGCCAGGAGGGGCGGCTGCCCTAGGGGTGGCGCCCCCACCACTCCTGGTTACGTGAGATGGGGTGGGAGGGGCGCTCAGCCCCTTAATGGGCTGATGTGCTCTCTCCCCTTGGCCCATAAGGCCCCCCAACGCTTGTCGGGGCCTCCGAAACCCCTTTCGGACACACTGGTCATTACCTGGTACCCCCGGAACAATTCCGGACTCCAATACCCTTCGTCCAATATACCGATCTTCACCTTCGGACCATTCCGGAGCACCTCGTCATGTCCGAGATCTCATCCGGGACTCCGAACAACCTTCGGTAACCACATACTATTTCCCATAACAACTCTAGCGTCACCGAACCTTAAGTGTGTAGACCCTACGGGTTCGGGAACCATGCAGACATGACCGAGACAACTCTCCGGCCAATAACCAACAGCGGGATCTTGATACCCATGTTGGCCCCCACATGTTCCATGATGATCTCATCGGATGAACCACGATGTCGAGGATTCAATCAATCCCGTATACAATTCCCTTTGTCCAGCGGTATTGTACTTGCCCGAGATTCGATTGTCGGTATCCGATACCTTGTTCAATCTCATTACCGGCAAGTCTCTTTACTCGTTCCGTAACACATCATCCCGTGATCAACTCCTTGGTCACATTGTGCACATTATGATGATGTCCTACCGAGTGGGCCCAGAGATACCTCTCCGTTTACACGGAGTGACAAATCCCAGTCTCGATTCGTGCCAACCCAACAGACACTTTTAGAGATACCTGTAGTGTACCTTTATAGCCACCCAGTTACGTTGTGACGTTTGGCACACCCAAAGCACTCCTACGGTATCCGGGAGTTGCACAATCTCATGGTCTAAGGAAATGATACTTGGCATTAGAAAAGCTTTACAAAACGAACTACACGATCTTTGTGCTAGGCTTAGGATTGGGTCTTGTCCATCACATCATTCTCCTAATGGTGTGATCCCGTTATCAACGACATCCAATGTCCATGGTTAGGAAACCATAACCATCTATTGATCAACGAGCTAGTCAACTAGAGGCTTACTAGGGACATGGTGTTGTCTATGTATCCACACATGTATCTGAGTTTCCTATCAATACAATTCTAGCATGGATAATAAACGATTATCATGAACAATGAAATATATAATAATAACTAATTTATTATTGCCTCTAGGGCATATTTCCAACAGCTCTTTTGAATTACCCAGGACAGGCCCTTCTCTTTCCAGGAGGTGAGCCGCATGGGGATGCCGGATCGGAACTCGGGGGCCGCTACCCATGCGGGGTCGCGCGGCTCGGTGATATAGAACTACTCCGATTGCCACCTCTTTATGGTGTCCACGAAGGTGCCCTCGAGCCATGTGATGTTGGGCATCTTGCCCACCATGGCGCCTTCGCACTCCACCTGGCGGCTGCTCACTACCTTCGGCTTGACATTGAAGGTCTTCAGCCATAAGCCGAAGTGGGGCTTGATGCGGAGGAAGGCCTCGCACACGACGATAAACGCCGAGATGTTGAGGATGAAGTTTGGGGATAGATCATGGAAATCCAGACCGTAATAAAACATGAGCCCCCGGACGAAGGGATGGAGAGGGAATCCTAGTCCGCGGAGGAAATGGGTGAGGAATACCACCCTCTCATGGGGCTCAGGGGTGGGGATGAGTTGTCCCTCATCTGGGAGCCGGTGCGCGATGTCGTCGTGCAGGTATCCGGCTCTCCTCAGTTTCTTGATGTCTCCCTCCATGACGAAGGAGACTATCCACTTGCCTCTCGCTCCGGACATGGTTGGAGAAGGTTGAGATGGAAGTGAGGACTTGGGCGCTAGAGTTCGAGTATGCGGGAACGGATGAGCAGAGGAGGAAGAAGGCGTGGATAGAAAGGTGAATCCTTATCCCTTTATATGGGCGGACAAAATTAAACGTCCCCACTTGCCTAGTAAAACTCGCTTATCCCCCAAGCCCCGCAATTGATGGCGCGGTTGGGTTACCCACGCCCGTATTGATGAGAATCCCGTAATAAGGGGACACGGTCTCTGCTTTGACAGGACGTGTCGAAAAACTGCCTCGCGTTATGTGCGGGGCTGGTTAAAAGAAACGGTTCGAATAATCACCGGGCCATGACATAACGTCATGCTGTCAAAACAAGCCAGCAAATTAGATCTGCGAAAAAACATTATTCTCTCTATGGTGAAATGTGGGACTTATTTTGCAGGGTCGGGCACTATCCTCGTATTCAACTTCTGTGATGTATTCAGAGAAGGAACCCGCCTTGCAATGCCGAAGACAACTGCGCGCCGGACTCATCGTCATTGAAGCCTGGTTCAGGGGCTACTGAGGGAGTCCTAGATTAGGGGGTCTCCGGACAGCCGGACTATCTCCATTGGCCGGACTGTTAGACTATGAAGATACAAGATTGAAGACTTCGTCTCGTGTCCGGATGGGACTCTACTTGGCGTGGAAGGCAAGCTAGGCAATACGTATATGGATATCTCCTCCTTTGTAACCGACCTTGTGTAACCCTAACCCTCTCCGGTGTCTATATAAATCGGAGGGTTTTAGTCCGTAGGACAACAATCACAATATACAATCATACCATAGGCTAGCTTCTAGGGTTTAGCCTCTCTGATCTCGTGGTAGTTCTACTCCTGTAACACTCACATCTTCAATATTAATCAAGCAGGACGTAGGGTTTTACCTCCATCAAGAGGGCCCGAACCTGGGTAAAACTTCGTGTCCCCTGCCTCCTGTTACCATCCGGCCTAGACGCACAGTTCGGGACCCCCTACCTGAGATCTGGCGGTTTTGACACCGACAGTGCGCCATAAGTAACTTATTATTATTATTTTTGTTGCATCTAATAATTTTTTAGAAAATGCATATGAATATGAAACAGTAATAAAGTTTTATAAAAACAGTAATAATTTTTTTAAAAATATCATCAAATTTGTTATTTGAAAATATCATCAAATTTGTTATTTGAAAATATAATCAAATTTGTTTTTTTTTGGATTTTTAGTTGCATTCATTTGTGACAGTGGAGCGGGGGAGGATGCGGGGGGTCGTCGGCGGCGGTGGAGCGGGGGAGGGTGCGGGGTGTCGGCGGCGGTGGCGGTGGAGCGAAGGAGGGTGCGGTGGGTCCTCGGCGGCGGTGGAGCGGGGGAGGGTGCGGTGGGTCGTCGGCTTGAGGTGCGCCATTATTAGTTTTGCAAAACAAATTATAGTAGTGGCGCACTGGGTGGCAGGTGCGCCATTACTAGTTAAACTATTAATTTTTTTTGCGGGGAAATTTGGGCAGCTTTATTCAACATCAACCGCCCCAGCATCATCCGCCAGGAGGCTAGTTACAAGAAAACTCGGAATAACGTCTAACCAGCAATCTGTAACCTCCAAAGTGCTAGCCTGCTTGGCACAAAGGTGGGCAGAAAAGTTTGCTGATCTACATACATGTTGAACAAGGAAAGAAGAAAAACTACAAGCATGCTCCCCAATCTCGAACAAGATAGGCGCCACCACTGCTCGATGAGCCTGACGCGAGTTCCAGAGATCAACTATCTCCATACAGTCTGTCTCAATGACAACTTTATCGTAGCCTCGAAGCTTTGCAAAGATAACTCCATCACGAACTGCAAGTGCTTCAGCTACGAGAGGGTCTGTAATACCTGAATACGGTTTACACCGGGCAGCTCTCAGGGCCGTGGGAGATCTAGCCACGCCTCCAACTCCACCTCGCCGCGCTTCCATAGCAATGCTTCCGTCAGTGTTGATTTTTATCCACCCATCATCAGGTGGACGCCAGCCATGCCCTGGAAAGCGTTCGGGCATAATAGTGTCTACAACACTAATGGTGCACCAACTCATGGTGCGCCATTACTATATAGTAATGGCGCACCACATATCTGGTGTGCCATTAGTGGCCATATCATCTATAGCCCTTTTCCTAGTAGTGATATATAAAATAAGTGTGGCTAGATTTCAGTCGACTGAAATTTAATTAAGTCTGAGTCAAATGCCATAACATGAAAGAAAGAAAATAGAAAAACTAGAAAAAAATTGCACGAATCTTCATGTAAGATGTTACTAAAATAGCATTGAGATTTAACAATCCCGATATAAAATACTGTAATATATAACGAACTGATCGACCTGACATGCATGTACATATGTAGGGCACCGTCTCCTATTACTTCGTCCGTTGACACTTTCGCCAAAGTGTGCCGACCTCTTCGCTGGAGAGTGGAGAGACCACGGTTTTTTGCGGTATCTTCATGTGCTTTATTCGGGGCACATTTTTTTGCATGCATGCATTATCGACCGGGTGGGCGCGAAGGTTGTTACAGTTTAGTTACGGAGTATTCCCTCCACTATTTTAATATTCTAAACATTTTTATATTAGTTTACAGAGGGAGTACTATGCAATGCTAGTAACATGGCATGTCCTTTAACAACTTTGTTTGATTTGACGCGGGAGCGCGAGGAGGCGGTTAGCCGACGATCACACCTATGACAATGAATGATGATCACCCTAAAAAAAAACAAAAAAAAAACAATGAATGATGATCGAAATTGACGAGCCATAATCGGTGGCGGTGCTTACGTACGTGTCACTGGCCTGGATTCCACCACTTGACCTTTGCTTTGCTGATGGATTTAATCAGCAGTTCCATCATCAGTGCTCCCTTTTCTTGCGAATCTCATCAGTGTTCCTTTAACGCACCTCATGAAGCCGCAAATGTACGTTAGCACGAGAAATTATGGCAGATTCTTTCCATGTGCTGCCCTAATAATTGTAACGGCCTTCGCGCCCACCCGGTCGATCATGCATGCATGCAAAAAGATGTGCCCCATGCATCAACAGGCAGGGCCACAGCAGCTGGACGGCACCACTATAAAACCGCGATATCTCCCGTGCTTCTTCTCACCACACACCATACAAGGCACTCCACTTTGTATGCACATTTGATTCCAAGAAGCTCTAGTCCATAGCATCCACCATGGCACGGCGTTTTCTGGATGTGCTCGCCGTGGCCCTGGCGCTCTTGCAGGCCGCCTCGGCCAAGTCCTGGCTGGACAAGAGGTTCAACACGGACGGCACCGTCCGGACGGGGTACGACGCCTCGGGCCAGGAGGTGGTGATGCTCAATCTCAACCAGCAATCCGGCGCCGCCGGCTTCAACTCCAAGGAGCAGTTTCTCTACGGTGAGTTCAGCATCCAGATGAAGCTCATCCCGGGAAACTCCGCCGGCACCGTGTCCTGCTTCTACGTAAGTCGACCAGCTTAATTAATTTCGTTAAGGACCAACATTAAACTCGCCCTATCGATCTTTATATTTTTAGCTGATCCTGCGTTGCTGTTAATTGCAGCTTTCTTCCGGTGACGACGAGTGGCGCGACGAGATCGACATGGAGTTCATGGGCAACTCGACGGGCCACCCGGTTGTACTCAACACCAACGTGTGGGCCAACGGCGATGGCAAGAAGGAGCACCAATTCGACCTCTGGTTCGACCCCGCCGCCGACTACCACACCTACACGATCATCTGGAACCCGGAGAACATCCTCTTCAAGGTGGACAACCTCTTCATCCGGTCCTTCAAGCGCTTCGCCGGCCTCCCCTACCCTAGCTCCAGGCCCATGAGGCTGCACGCCACGCTGTGGGACGGCAGCTACTGGGCGACCGAGAAGGGCAAGATCCCGATCAACTGGTCCAACGCGCCCTTCGTCGTCTCCTACCGCAACTTCTACGCCAACGCCTGCGTCAGCGGCGGCGCGTGCCATGCCGGCAGCAGCAGGTGGATGAAGAAGCAGCTCGACGGCGCCGAGTGGGGCACCGTCAAGTGGGCGGAGCGTAGTTACATGCGCTACAACTACTGCGAGGATGGGTACAGGTTCCCGCAGGGGCTCCCCGCAGAGTGCAGCCGCTACTGATCCCCGCCGGGCATCCATTGTTGATATGGATATCTTTTTCTTGGATACAGTACATGATTCTGGTTCTTCTTTGTGAATTTGTGATTAAAGGGCAGCCCTGCAGCAATGTGTGGGCGATTGTTTGTACACCTAGTTTTTTTTTCCTGAAGAAAGATGCATGTAATTTTTATCGTGCCTTTGGTTACAGCAATATATACTCCATCCGTTTCAAAATATAGTGTGTTCTCGGTTTTCGCACTTCAACTTTGATCATAAATTTAAGCAACGAGACCGACTGCGGCGGGAACAAAAATTATATAATTGAAAACTTCTTTTGAATATGAATTCACTGTTATAATTTTTGCTCCGCCGCAGTCGGTCTCGTTGGTTCGTTTTATGATCAAAGTTGAACCTCGAAAAGCATGGGCACGCTATATTTTGAAATGGAGGGAGTAGTACTTTAATTTTATGAGCTATGATCGAGAATTTTATTATGGTGTCACTGAGCAAAAAACCCAATGTTCTAAATAGCGGGCTATGCCATTTAGTCGGCTCAGTCAGAAGCTATGAAAAGCTATAGCGAAGCTAAGCCCCATTTAGTGTTTTTCTTAAATCATGAAAAATTGAAAACATAAGTATACAATTAGGCATCGTATATGATATATCGCATATAATTGACATATACACATGTTCTAACATCAAAATCCAAGCACCAATCAAGTCTCCTAATTCAATAAGCAAACCTTGCATCAATGCATCATATATATCAGAAACAAAAACAAAGAATAAGGCTCAAGGATGGTTTTGTATAGCAGCTTAGCGGGCTAAATGACTCCAAATTTAACGCTATAGCGGGCTATTAGCGTTATTTTTAATTTAGTGTTAAAAGTGCATAGCTTTAGCGGGTGAGCTCTCCAAAGAATGCCATATTAACTCCCATTTACAAACTTATAACATTGGTGGTAGGATGGACGGCACCAAGGAACCAGGGCCGGCCCTGGGGCATGGGCAGGGGGGTGACGGCCCAGGGCCCAGCCCAGGGAGGGGCCCATGATGTAGTGCACATATATAATATAGCCAAGCAAAAATAGGTGAGAAAAAAATTTATGAGAGAAGAAAAACGAGATGAGGTAGGCCCATCAGATAGCAGGTAGCGATTAGCGAAGCATCACGCACGCCGCACGGCAGGGCCGCTCGTTTCGATTGTGAAACAAATCAATCAAAGATCTTGCGGACGCCTCGCTCGTCTGTTCGTCCACTCGTCGCTGTGGTCGCCTCGGTCACCGCTGTGCGCGTCGCCCGCCGTGCGGCAATCCAGCAGCCGCAGCCCGTAGCAGTATGTATACGTATGTATGTGAGCAGTGAGTGCAGCCCACAGCAGTATGTATACGTATCCATGCATAATTCTCTGTACCATGTTCCTGATCCATCCCTGCAAACCCCAATTTTAGTAATTTATTTTATTTTTTAGAACGTATTCAACTATTCATCCATGATCCATCCTCTAATTTCAGTGTACACGAAGTTCCAAATTTTAATGTATAGTTTTCGAATTCAATCTTTCATAGTATGTATTTAACCATCCTTTTTTTGTCATTCTATGCACATGTCTAGGGTTCCAATCATTCAAATCATCCGATGTATAAATTTCTAATTCCTTGAATAATTTTTTCTTCATAATATTAGGACATTAGCCCGCCATGTTGCCTAAGAAGCATTTGTCAGTTGCTCAAACAAGGAGAAAAAAGATAGAAAGGGATCTGAAGATTCAACAACTGAAGGGTACTTAAGTATTATTGTTGTCGATGGAGTCAGTTGAATTTGGTTCTTATTTGAGGTAATCATATCATGTTACTTTCAATTTTCTATCTTTTTAGTATTTCTGTCATAATATGGCATTGTCCAACAATTATTATGTTTAAGTTTATGTACCACGCACGCGCATACATATATATGATCTTAGGACATAGGGGCACATGGCATCGACATCGAGTTCGCCTAGGGCCTCCCGAAACACAGGGTCGGCCCTGCAAGGAACTCCTGTGTATTTTCCGTGGTGGACGAGGATTTGGAGCTCTTTGGTACCCGTCAACCCTATATGAATATTAAATTCAAAAAATACAAGGGAAAATAAAAAAACCAGGAAAAAAATATATACCAAGAAATGGCATTCATGGTATTTGCAGTAAACAAGACAATTTTTTATTATATGAAAAACATAATTTGAATGAATCGTAGGTCAGACTATATTTTCTTCGCCAAGAATTTCCGTGGATGTCATTCATGAAACTTCATACGTGAGTAGAATGATCGACCATAATTGATACCCTGGAATTCCAGCTTTCTTAATCTTTCCTGCTATTTTTTTAATTTAAATATTTAATATTTATATATGTTTCACCGGCATCTAGGAGCTTCTGTGTATTTTCCGCGGTAGGGCACCATATTATAACTATAGAATTTTATGCGCTTTTTATTCTCAAGCATTCACACTACTTTTGTAGAAAAATATAATCTTAAATGTTCAAAGAAAAATTCGGGTATGGGACGGCCCAACACAGTACTACCGTAGAATGCAATGCATGTGCTGCGCGGCAAAAGCATGTTCGGTCGGTCAGTACTGATATATGGACACGTACGTTTGCTTGTCCAAGAAGACAAGAGCGCATGTATGATGCATCTTTATACCCGACCGTGGCAGCCACAATAATTCATTGCATTAGGCCCGCGGGCATATATCTAGCTATCCTTCTTCGGGCACCGCGAATTGTCTGGTCAGTCTACATATATGCTTTTGTGCTGTCCTCCAATGATAATATCGGTTGGTGTTGTTGATACACTATAGTATAACGAACTAGTCGGCATGAGATGCATCGTAGCGTATATATTTTCGTCCGCTGACGCTTTGGCCAAAGTCTGCCAGCCTCTTCGCTGGAGAGCGGAGAGACCGCTGCTTTTTGGGGCATCTTCACGTGCTTTGGCATGATGTTCGCGTCCGTCGTCGACGCGCTTACAAGATGTGGCCGAACAAAGGAAGTAGTCAGTATGCCGCCCCGCGTCCACCGCCACACCGGGCGGGCTGCCTGCTATCATCATCTGCATGTCCATCCGCCGGTGGAGGCGAGAGCCAACAATAAGGACGTTACCCGCGCGTATGCACGAACAATCACATTCCTATTCCAGGAACGCAAGAGTATTATTAAACCTCTTCAAATGCGCAACAATAAGACCATGTGTAGATGATATGCTAAGCATATTAAATAGCTTAGCAATCAAACTCCCCAATGCATAAATGCTTAGTTATTCGTCGTTAAGCTCTCTTCATTTAATTGGATACGTGGTCTTTTGTAGTATGTCAACTTTGTGGCCTATTTCTGCAACGTAAGCAAATAACATTCCTTAAGTAAAACGCATGAAAATATATTTGACTTGAGTCCATACATAAAGTGCCAATAAGATGCCATCGAAATATATTCAATTTAGTGAAATCACAATGATGCAAGAACAAAAACACAAGTAAACAGAAGCGTTGTCATAACATCAATATATGCAGTAGTTTTATCTACTAAACTAACAGAGTATATGTCGTTTCCAACTGTTGTTGCCCCGTTCTTGTTAATATCTTTTCGAGAATACAGAGATCAGCATGCTCTTCTCAGCTAAAAATTCATTAATCTTCACCAAGACGCATAATGTCAATCTTACCACACAGTTTAATTCTTGCTAGCTGTACATTTGCATTAACATTTAGGAGATAGTTCTGTAGTATCGTAATGCAAGCTAGTGCTTGCAGAAGGTTCCTTATGGAGGTCATAGGTTCACTACTAGCACCTGTCAAAGCCGCGGTGACACATAGGTACCTGAACTTGGTCTTATATATTTCACCGAAAATGAAAGAAGACTTCCATATCCAAGTAGTTGGATCAAGAATTCTAATTCTCGCTATTTGGAATGGATCCGGTTCTATTGAGTCTGACTCATAGTGGTCATAGGTTCACTACTAGCACCTGTCAAAGCCGCGGTGACACATAGGTACCTGAACTTGGTCTTATTTCACCGAAAATGAAAGAAGACTTCCATATCCAAGTAGTTGGATCAAGAATCCTAATTATCGCTATTTGGAATGGATCCGGTTCTATTGAGTCTAACTCATAGTGGTCATTTTTATTTACTGAGTAATCAAACATTCATGAAAAATCATAGCATATGTTTGGATCATGTTATACATACAATACACCATAATTTTACTAGACTAGCACATGTCTCGTCTAATAACTAATACTCGACCTAAGGTGCTGGAAACCCTCATGAATTCACCTCGAGTATTAAGTAAGCATTGCAATATGCATGATAACATAAGTTTGACAACACTTACTCTCAGTGCCTGCGGGACAGATGATAACAAGTCATATAATTATTTTTTTCTTAGTGAGGTAAAACCGTCCGAGCTTATCCTGTCTTATTGTGGTCGGAAGTAATTTACAAATAGGCATATACACCCTCTAATGCACACCACTCTCTCTATTCATTTTTCGTCTGAACTATATATATATATATATATATATATATATACATATAATTATTGAATTAAATTTTGACAATTGAATAAATTATATAGTTGATACACATGTATTTGTGTGTGCGTTCTTCAATACTTTAATATTGTTAAACATCATGACTAGAATCTCTAAAGTGTATTGCCTAGCATGTATCTTAATAGTGATTTCTGGCGCACTGATAGTATATTATTATGTAAATTTATCTGTAGAAACTTCTAAAGTATAAATTGATCCATTGGCAAACGGGCGTTGAAACTCTAGAGTTTAGTCGGCTAACAATTTTATGTCCCTTCTCTGGTGCTAAATTTGTGTGTACAACTAGCCCAGGAGCAACATGATACACTCACCCCCCCCCCCCCCCCCCCCCCCCCCCCCCCCCCCCCGCCCCCCTACAACTTTGAAAGACTTAGCTTCTCCCTGGTGAGGACGCGTCTGAGCTGCCCGAGGCCAGCACTGTATATCCTACGGTGATCCCATGATCACTGTGTCGTTGCGCACAGACGAACTAATATCAAAAGGACATCCATACATATCAAGCTTATACCTTCATAGATGTGACCATTTGGTCGAGCTGATGCAAACCAATTGAAGCCATCTAGCGAAAACTTCAAACATATCGAGTAAACCCATATTCTTGAAATAGACTTGTGTCCCACTATATTAATATAGCAAACAGGCCTGATACAGCCAACGATAGGTGACGGGGTGGAAGAAACACAATCGCGCCCAAAAGAAATGAAAGAGAAAATACAAAAGGAACAAATGCTGACAATGAAGGATCAACAAAAACGAAGAAGTCGTTGCACCCACCGGAGATCTCCCACCAATCACCTAGACTCCGAAGCGCCGGTACCAATCAAAACATCCAAGACGGGATGCGACCATGACAACGGTGCTGCCAAGGGTTTCCCCTGGTACGCGGCGAGGAGAAAGGGAGGCTAGCACCCGACGCCCTCCAGGAAGGTCCGGTGGCACCCTCAAGCGCCACCACATCGGTGTCGGACATGCCGACAGGGATTTCTCCTGATCCCAACCATCACCCCGGCTGCTCCGGAGCACACCACCATACCGTCCACCACCCTGCATCAACACGGTCTTGAAGCCTCTCACGCTGTCTCACCAGGAACCACGAAGTGGGGCCTGCACAGTGCTACCTCTTGAGCACTGCGTTGGTTTTCCCCGAAGAGGAAGGGATGATGCAGCAAAGTAGCGTAAGTATTTCCCTCGGTTTTTGAGAACCAAGGTATCAATCCAGTAGGAGGCTACAAGCGAGTCCCTCGTACCTGCACAAAACAAATAAATTCTCGCAACCAACGCGAATAGGGGTTGTCAATCCCTACACAGCCACTTAGGAGAGTGAGATCTGATAGATATGATAAGATAATATTTTTGGTATTTTTATGATAAAGATGCAAAGTAAAATAAAAGAAAAGGAAATAAATAAGTATTGGAAGATTAATATGATGAAGATAGAACCGGGGGCCATAGGTTTCACTAGTGGCTTCTCTCGAGAGCATAAGTATTCTACGGTGGGTGAACAAATTACTGTTGAGCAATTGACAGAATTGAGCATAGTTATGAGAATATCTAGGTATGATCATGTATATAGGCATCACGTCCGAGACAAGTAGACCGACTCCTGCCTGCATCTACTACTATTACTCCACTCATCGACCGCTATCCAGCATGCATCTAGAGTATTAAGTTAATGAAAACAGAGTAACGCCTTAAGCAAGATGACATGATGTAGAGGGATAAACTCATGCAATATGATGAAAACCCCATCTTGTTATCCTCGATGGCAACAATATAATACGTGCCTTGCTGCCCCTATTGTCACTGGGAAAGGACACCGCAAGATTGAACCCAAAGCTAAGCACTTCTCCCATTGCAAGAAAGATCAATCTAGTAGGCCAAACCAAACTGATAATTCGAAGAGACTTGCAAAGATAACCCACAATTCATCGGTCTCAACAAACATACCACAAAAAGAAGATTACATCGAATAGATCTCCACAAAAGAGGGGGAGAACATTGTATTGAGATCCAAAAAGAGAGAAGAAGCCATCTAGCTACTAACTATGGACCCGTAGGTCTGAAGTAAACTACTCACACTTCATCGGAGGGGATATGGTGTTGATGTAGAAGCCCTCCATGAGCGATGCCCCCTCCGGCGGAGCTCCGGAACAGGCCCCAAGATGGGATCTCGTGGATACAGAAAGTTGCGGCGGTGGAATTAGGGTTTTGGCTCCATATCTGATCGTTTGGGGGTATGTAGGTATATATAGGAGGAAGGAGTACGTCGGTGGAGTAACAAGGGGCCCACGAGGATGGAGGGCATGCCTGGGGGAGGCGCGCCCCCTACCTCGTGGCCTCCTCTTTTGTGTCTTGATGTAGGGTCCAAGTCTCCTGTGTCTTGTTCGTTGAGAAAATCATGTTCCCGAAGGTTTCATTCCGTTTGGACTCCGTTTGATATTCCTTTTCTTCGAAACCCTAAAATAGGCAAAAACAACAACAATTCTGGGCTGGGCCTCCGGTTAATAGGTTAGTCCCAAAAATAATATAAAAGTGGATAATAAAGCCCAGTAATGTCCAAAACAGTAGATAATATAGCATGGAGCAATCAAAAATTATAGATACGTTGGAGACGTATCAAGCATCCCCAAGCTTAATTCCTGCTCGTCCTCGAGTGGGTAAATGATAAAAACAGATTTTTTTGATGCGGAGTGCTACTTGGCATAATTTTAATGTAATTCTTCTTAATTGTGGCATGAATATTCAGATCCGAAAGATTCAAGACAGAAGTTCATATTGACATAAAAATAATAATACTTCAAGCATACTAACTAAGCAATTATGTCTTCTCAAAATAACATGGCTAAAGAAAGTTATCCCTACAAAATCATATAGTCTGGCTATGCTCTATATTCACCACACAAAGTATTTAAATCATGCACAACCCCGATGACAATCCAAGCAATTGTTTCATACTTTTGACATTCTCAAAACTTTTTCAATCTTCACGCAATACATGAGCGTGAGCCATGGATATAACACTATAGGTGGAATAGAGTGGTGGTTGTGGAGAAGACAAAAAGGGAGAAAATAGTCTCACATCAACTAGGCGTATCAATGGGCTATGGAGATGCCCATCAATAGATATCAATGTGAGTGAGTAGGGATTGTCATGCAACGGATGCACTAGAGCTATAAGTATGTGAAAGCTCAAAAGGAAACTAAGTGGGTCTGCATCCAATTTGCTTGCTCATGAAGACCTAGGGCATTTTGAGGAAGCCCATCATTGGAATATACAAGCCAAGTTCTATAATGAAAAATTCCCACTAGTATA
The DNA here is from genome assembly GCF_003073215.2 of Triticum urartu. Taxonomy (NCBI): domain Eukaryota; kingdom Viridiplantae; phylum Streptophyta; class Magnoliopsida; order Poales; family Poaceae; genus Triticum; species Triticum urartu. Next base: position 55,259,963 of record NC_053024.1, on the reverse strand, counting down.
TGAAAGTGACAACATAGGAGACTCTCTATCATCAAGATCATGGTGCTACTTTGAAGCACAAGTGTGGTAAAAGGATAGTAGCATTGTCCCTTCTCTCTTTTTCTCTCATTTTTTATTTGGGCATTTTCTCTTTTTTTTTGTGGCCTCTTTTTTTTTCTTTTTTTGTCGGAGTCTCATCCCGACTTATGGGGGAATTATAGGCTCCATCATCCTTTCCTCACTAGGACAATGCTCTAATAGTGATGATCATCACACTTTTATTTTCTTACAACTCAAGAATTACAACTCGATACTTAGAACAAGATATGACTCTATATGAATGCCTCCGGCGGTGTACCGGGATATGCAATGACTCATGAGTGACAAGTATGAAAGAATTATGAATGGTGGCTTTGCCATGAGTACGATGTCGACTACATGATCATGCAAAGCAATATGACAATGATGGAGTGTGTCATAATAAACGGAAAGGTGGAAAGTTGCATGGCAATATATCTCGGAATGGCTATGGAAATGCCATGACAGGTAGGTATGGTGGCTGTTTTGAGGAAGGTATATGGTGGGTGTATGCTACCCGTATATGGTGGGTGTATGCTACCCGCGAAAGGTGCACGGTATTAGAGAGGCTAGCAATGGTGGAAGGGTGAGAGTGTGTATGATCCATGGACTCAATATTAGTCATAAAAAACTCATATACTTATTGCAAAAATCTACAAATTATCAAAGAAAAGTATTACGCGCATGCTCCTAGGGGGATAGATTGGTAGGAAAAGACCATCGCTCGTCCCCGACTGCCACTCATAAGAAAGACAATCAATAAATAAATCATGCTCCGACTTCATCACATAACGGTTCACCATACGTGCATGCTACGAGAATCACAAGCTTCAACACAAGTATTTCTCAAATTCACAACTACTCAACTAGCATGACTTTAATATCACCATCTCCATATCTCAAAACAATTATCAAGTATCAAACTTCTCGTAGTATTCAACACACTCATAAGAGAATTTTATTATTCTTGAATACCTAGCATATTAGGATTTTAAGCAAATTACCATGCTATTAAGACTCTCAAAATAATCTAAGTGAAGCATGAGAGATCAATAGTTTCTATAAAACAAATCCACCGCCGTGTTGTGAAAGATATAAGTGAAGTACTAGAGCAAAATTATATAATTCAAAAGATATAAGCGAAGCACATAGAGTATTCTAACAAATTCCAAATCATGTATGGCTCTCTCAAAAGGTGTGTACAGCAAGGATGATTGTGGTAAACTAAAAAACAAAGACTCAAATCATACAAGACGCTCAAAGCAAAACACATATCATGTGGTGAATAAAAATATAGATCCAAGTAAAGTTACCGATAGAAGTAGACGAAAGAGGGGATGCCTTCTGGGGCATCCCCAAGCTTTGGCTTTTAGGTGTCCTTAGATTATCTTGGGGGTCCCATGGGCATCCCCAAGTTAGGCTCTTGCCACTCCTTATTCCATAATCCATCAAATCTTTACCCAAAACTTGAAAACTTCACAACACAAAACTCAAAGTAGAAAATCTCATGAGCTCCGTTAGCGAAAGAAAACAAAAGACCACTTCAAGGTACTGTAATGAACTCATTATTTACTTATCTTGGTGTTAAACCTACTGTATTTCAACTTCTCTATGGTTTATAAACTATTTTACTAGCCATAGATGTTGGGGAACGTAGTAATTTCAAAAAAATTACTACGCACACGCAAGATCATGGTGATGTATAGCAACGAGAGGGGAGAGTGTGATCTACGTACCCTTGTAGATCAACAGCGGAAGCGTTATGACAACGCGGTTGATGTAGTCGTACGTCTTCACGGCCCGACCGATCAAGCACCGAAACTACGGCACCTCTGAGTTTTAGCACACGTTCAGCTCAATGACGATCCCCGGACTCCGATCCAGCAAAGTGTCGGGGAAGAGTTCCGTCAGCACGACTGCGTGGTGACGATCTTGATGTACTACTGTCGCAGGGCTTCGCCTAAGCACCACTACAATATTATCAAGGACTATGGTGGCAGGGGGCGCCGCACACGGCTAAGAATATGATCACGTGGATCAACTTGTGTCTCTCCAGGGTGTCCCTGCCTCCGTATATAAAGGTTCAAGAGAGGAGGAGGCCGGCCGGCCCCTATGGCGCGCCAAGGAGGAGTCCTCCTCCTAGTAGGAGTAGGACTCCTACTAGGAGGGGGAAAGAAGTGGAGAGGGAGAAGGAAAGGGGGGCGTCGCCCCCCTCTCCTAGTCCAATTCGGACCAGGGGGAGGAGGCGCGTGGCCCACCTTTGGCTGCCCCTCTCTCTCACCACTAAGGCCCATATGGCCCATTACTTCTCCCGGGTTCCGGTAACCCTCCGGCTCTCCGGTTTTCTCCGAAATCATCCGGAACACTTCCGGTGTCCGAATATAGCCGTCCAATATATCAATCTTTATGTCTCGACCATTTCGAGACTCCTCGTCATGTCCGTGATCACATCTGGGACTCCGAACAACCTTCGATACATCAAAACATATAAACTCATAATATAACTGTCATCGAAACCTTAAGCGTGCGGACCCTACGGGTTCGAGAACAATGTAGACATGACCTAGACATATCACCGGTCAATAACCAATAGCGGGACCTGGATGCCCATATTGGCTCCTACATATTCTACGAAGATCTTTATCGGTCAGACCGCATAACAACATACGTTGTTCCCTTTGTCATCGGTATGTTACTTGCCCGAGATTCGATCGTCGGTATCCAATACCTAGTTCAATCTCGTTACCGACAAGTCTCTTTACTCGTTCTGTAATACATCATCTCTCAACTAACTCATTAGTTGCATTGCTTGCAAGGCTTAAGTGATGTGCACTACCGAGAGGGCCCAGAGATACCTCTCCGACGATCGGAGTGACAAATCCTATTCTCGAAATACGTCAACCCAACATGTATCTTTGGAGACACATGTAGAGCACCTTTATAATCACCCAGTTACGTTGTGACGTTTGGTAGCACACAAAGGTGTTCCTCCGGCACACGGGAGTTACATAATCTCATAGTCATAGGAACATGTATAAGTCATGAAGAAAGCAATAGCAACATACTAAACGATCGGGTGCTAAGCTAATGGAATGGGTCATGTCAATCAGATCATTCAACTAATGATGTGATCCCGTTTAATCAAATGACAACTCTTTGTCCATGGTTAGGAAACATAACCATCTTTGATTAACGAGCTAGTCAAGTAGAGGCATACTAGTGACACTCTGTTTGTCTATGTATTCACACATGTATTATGTTTCCGGTTAATACAATTCTAGCATGAATAATAAACATTTATCATGATATAAGGAAATAAATAATAACTTTATTATTGCCTCTAGGGCATATTTCCTTCACCCACTTGCACTAGAGTCAATAATCTAGATTACACAGTAATTATTCTAACACCCATGGAGCTTTGGTGCTGATCATGTTTTGCTCGTGGAAGAGGCTTAGTCAACGGGTCTGCTACATTTAGCTCCGTATGTATCTTGCAAATCTCTATGTCTCCCATCTGGACTAGATCCCGGATGGAATTGAAGCGTCTCTTGATGTGCTTGGTTCTCTTGTGAAATATGGATTCCTTTGCCAAGGCAATTGCACTAGTATTGTCACAAAAGATTTTCATTGGACCCGATGCACTAGGTATGACACCTAGATCGGATATGAACTCCTTCATCCAGACTCCTTCGTTTGCTGCTTCCGAAGCAGCTATGTACTCTGCTTCACTTGTAGATCCCGCCACGACGCTTTGTTTTGAACTGCACCAACTGACAGCTCCACCGTTTAATGTAAACACGTATCCGGTTTGCGATTTAGAATCGTCCGGATCAGTGTTAAAGCTTGCATCGATGTAACCTTTTATGATGAGCTCTTTGTCACCTCCATAAACGAGAAACATATCCTTCATCCTTTTTAGGTATTTCAGGATGTTCTTGACCGTTGTCCAGTGATCCACTCCTGGATTACTTTGGTACCTCCCTTCTAAACTAATAGCAAGGCACACATCAGGTCTGGTACACAGCATTGCATACATGATAGAGCCTATGGCTGAAGCATAGGGAACATCTTTCATTTTCACTCTATCTTCTGCAGTGGTCGGGCATTGAGTCTGACTCAACTTCACACCTTGTAACACAAGCAAGAACCCTTTCTTTGCTTGATCCATTTTGAACTTCTTCAAAATCTTGTCAAGGTATGTGCTTTGTGAAAGTCCAATTAAGCGTTTTGATCTATCTCTATAGATCTTTATGCCTAATATGTAAGCAGCTTCACCGAGGTCTTTCATTGAAAAACTCTTATTCAAGTATCCCTTTATGCTATCCAGAAATTCTATATCATTTCCAATCAGTAATATGTCATCTACATATAATATCAAAAATGCTACAGAGCTCCCACTCACTTTCTTGTAAATACAGGCTTCTCCGAAAGTCTGTATAAAACCAAATGCTTTGATCACACTATCAAAGCGTTTATTCCAACTCCGAGAGGCTTGCACCAGTCCATAAATGGATCGCTGGAGCTTGCATACTTTGTTAGCTCCCTTTGGATCGACAAAACCTTCCGGTTGCATCATATACAACTCTTTTTCCAGAAATCCATTCAGGAATGCAGTTTTGACATCCATCTGCCAAATTTCATAATCATAAAATGCGGCAATTGCTAACATGATTCGGACAGACTTAAGCATCGCTACGGGTGAGAAGGTCTCATCGTAGTCAACCTCTTGAACTTGTCGAAAACCTTTTGCGACAAGTCGAGCTTTGTAGACAGTAACATTACCGTCAGCGTCACTCTTCTTCTTGAAAATCCATTTATTCTCAATTGCTTGCTAATCATCGGGCAAGTTAACCAAAGTCCATACTTTGTTCTCATACATGGATCCCATCTCAGATTTCATGGCTTCAAGCCATTTTGCGGAATCTGGGCTCACCATCGCTTCTTCATAGTTCGTAGGTTCATCATGATCTAGCAGCATGATTTCCAGAATAGGATTACCGTACCACTCTGGCGCGGATCTCACTCTGGTTGATCTACGAGGTTCAGTAGTATCTTGTCCTGAAGTTTCATAATCATTATCATTAGCTTCCTCGCTAATTGGTGTAGGTGTCGCAGAAACAGTTTTCTGTGATGTACTACTTTCCAATAAGGGAGCAGGTACAGTTACCTCATCAAGTTCTACTTTCCTCCCACTCACATCTTTCAAGAGAAACTCCTTCTCCAAAAAGTTTCCGTATTTAGCAACAAAAGTCTTGCCTTCGGATCTGTGATAGAAGGTGTATCCAATAGTTTCATTTGGATATCCTATGAAGACACATTTCTCCGATTTGGGTTCGAGTTTATCAGTTTGAAGCTTTTTCACATAAGCATCGCAGCCCCAAACTTTCAGAAACGACAACTTTGGTTTCTTGCCAAACCATAGTTCATAAGGCGTCGTCTCAACGGATTTTGATGATGCCCTATTTAACGTGAATGCGTCCGTCTCTAAAGCATAACACTAAAACGATAGCGGTAAATCAGTAAGAGACATCATAGATCGCACCATATCTAATAAAGTACGATTATGACGTTCAGACACACCATTACGCTGTGGTGTTCCGGGTGGCGTGAGTTGCGAAACTATTCGCATTGCTTCAAATGTACACCAAACTCGTAACTCAAATATTCTCCTCCACGATCAGATTGTAGAAACTTTATTTTCTTGTTACGATGATTTTCAACTTCACTCTGAAATTCTTTGAACTTTTCAAATGTTTCAGACTTATGTTTCATTAAGTAGATATACTCATATCTGCTTAAGTCATCTGTGAAGGTGAGAAAATAACGATATCCGCCACGAGCCTCAATATTCATTGGACCACATACATCTGTATGTATGATTTCCAACAATTCTGTTGCTCTCTCCATAGTACCGGAGAATGGTGTTTTAGTCATCTTGCTCATGAGGCACGATTCGCAAGTACCAAGTGATTCATAATCAAGTGGCTCCAAAAGTCCATCAGTATGGAGTTTCTTCATGCGCTTTACACCAATATGACCTAAACGACAATGCCACAAATAAGTTGCACCATCATTATCAACTCTGCATCTTTTGGCTTCAACATTATGAATATGTGTGTCACTACTATCGAGATTCAATAAGAATAGACCACTCTTTAAGGGTGCATGACCATAAAAGATATTACTCATATAAATAGAACAACCATTATTCTCTGATTTAAATGAATAACCGTCTCGCATTAAACAAGATCCAGATATAATGTTCATGCTCAACGCTGGCACCAAATAACAATTATTTAGGTCTAATACTAATCCCAAAGGTAGATGTAGAGGTAGCGTGCCGACCGCGATCACATCGACTTTGGAACCGTTTCCCACGCGCATCGTCACCTCGTCCTTAGCCAATCTTCGCTTAATCCGTAGTCCCTGTTTCGAGTTGCAAATATTAGCAACAGAACCAGTATCAAATACCCAAGTGCTACTGCGAGCATTAGTAAGGTAAACATCAATAACATGTATATCACATATACCTTTGTTCACCTTGCCATCCTTCTTATCCGCCAAATACTTGGGGCAGTTCCGCTTCCAGTGACCAGTCTGCTTGCAGTAGAAACACTCAGTTTCAGGCTTAGGTCCAGACTTGGGTTTCTTCTCTTGAGCAGCAACTTGCTTGCCGTTTTTCTTGAAGTTCCCCTTCTTCTTTCCTTTGCCCTTTTTCTTGAAACTAGTGGTCTTGTTGACCATCAACACTTGATGCTCCTTTTTGATTTCTACCTCCGCAGCTTTCAGCATTGCGAAGAGCTCGGGAATAGTCTTATTCATCCCTTGCATATTATAGTTCATCACGAAGCTCTTGTAGCTTGGTGGCAGTGATTGGAGAATTCTGTCAATGACGCAATCATCTGGAAGATTAACTCCCATCTAAATCAAGTGATTATTATACCCAGACATTTTGAGTATATGCTCACTGACAGAACTGTTCTCCTCCATCTTGCAGCTATTGAACTTATTGGAGACTTCATATCTCTCAATCCGGGCATTTGCTTGAAATATTAACTTCAACTCCTAGAACATCTCATATGCTCCATGACGTTCAAAACGTCGTTGAAGTCCCGATTCTAAGCCGTAAAGCATGGCACACTGAACTATCGAGTAGTCATCAGCTTTGCTCTGCCAGACGTTCATAACATCTGGTGTTGCTCCAGCAGCAGGCCTGGCACCCAGCGGTGCTTCCAGGACGTAATTCTTCTGTGCAGCAATGAGGATAATCCTCAAGTTACGGACCCAGTCTGTGTAATTGCTACCATCATCTTTCAACTTTGCTTTCTCAAGGAACGCATTAAAATTCAACGGAACAACAGCACGGGTCATCTATCTACAATCAAACATACATAAGCAAGATACTATCAGGTACTAAGTTCATGATAAATTTAAGTTCAATTAATCAAATTACTTAAAGAACTCCCACTTAGATAGACATCCCTCTAATCCTCTAAGTGATCACGTGATCCAAATCAACTAAACCATGTCCGATCATCACGTGATATGGAGTAGTTTCATTGGTGAACATCACTATGTTGATCATATCTACTATATGATTCACGCACGACCTTTCGGTCTCCGTGTTCCGAGGCCATATCTGTATATGCTTGGCTCGTCAAGTATAACCTGAGTATTCCGCGTGTGCAACTGTTTTGCACCCATTGTATTTGAACGTAGAGCCTATCACACCCGATCATCACGTGGTGTCTCAGCACGAAGAACTTTCGCAACGGTGCATACTCAGGGAGAACACTTCTTGATAATTTAGTGAGGGATCATCTTATAATGCTACCGTCAATCAAAGCAAGATAAGATGCATAAAAGATAAACATCACATGCAATCAATATAAGTGATATGATATGGCCATCATCATCTTGTGCCTGTGATCTCCATCTCCGAAGCACCGTCATGATCACCATCGTCACCGCCGCGACACCTTGATCTCCATCGTAGTATCGTTGTCGTCTCGCCAATCTTATGCTTCCACGACTATCGCTACCGCTTAGTGATAAAGTAAAGCATTACAGCGCGATTGCATTGCATACAATAACGCGACAACCATATGGCTCCTGCCAGTTGCCGATAACTTGGTTACAAAACATGATCATCTCATACAATAAAATTCAGCATCATGTCTTGACCATATCACATCACAACATGCCCTGCAAAAACAAGTTAGACGTCCTCTACTTTGTTGTTGCAAGTTTTACGTGGCTGCTACGGGCTTAATCAAGAACCAATCTTACCTACACATCAAAACCACAACGATAGTTTGTCAAGTTGGTGCTGTTTTAACCTTCGCAAGGACCAGGCGTAGCCACACTCGGTTCAACTAAAGTTGGAGAAACTGTCACCCGCAAGCCACCTATGTGCAAAGCACGTCGGGAGAACCGGCCTCGCGTAAGCGTACGCATAATGTTGGTCCGGGCCGCTTCGTCCAACAATACCGCCGAACCAAAGTATGACATGCTGGTAAGCAGTATGACTTATATCGCCCACAACTCACTTGTGTTCTACTCGTGCATATAACATCAACACATAAAACCTAGGCTCGGATGCCACTGTTGGGGAACGTAGTAATTTCAAAAAAATTCCTACGCACACGCAAGATCATGATGATGTATAGCAACGAGAGGGGAGAGTGTGATCTAAGTACCCTTGTAGATCAACAGCGGAAGTGTTATGACAACGCGGTTGATGTAGTCGTACGTCTTCACGGCCCGACCGATCAAGCACCGAAACTACGGCACCTCCGAGTTTTAGCACACGTTCAGCTCGATGACGATCCCCGGACTCCGATCCAGCAAAGTGTCGGGGAAGAGTTCTGTCAGCACGACGGCGTGGTGACGATCTTGATGTACTACTGTCGCAGGGCTTCGCCTAAGCACCGCTACAATATTATCGAGGACTATGGTGGCAGGGGGTGCCGCACACGGCTAAGAATATGATCACGTGGATCAACTTGTGTGTCTCCGGGGTGTCCCTGCCTCCGTATATAAAGGTTCAAGAGAGGAGGAGGCCGGCCGGCCCCTATGACGCGCCAAGGAGGAGTCCTCCTCCTAGTAGGAGTAGGACTCCTACTAGGAGGGGGAAAGAAGTGGAGAGGGAGAAGGAAAGGGGGGCGCCGCCCCCCCTCTCCTAGTCCAATTCGGACCAGGGGGGAGGAGGCGCGCGGCCCACCTTTGGCTGCCCCTCTCTCTCACCACTAAGGCCCATATGGCCCATTACTTCTCCCCGGGGGTTCCGGTAACCCTCCGGCTCTCCGGTTTTCTCCGAAATCATCCGGAACACTTCCGGTGTCCGAATATAGCCGTCCAATATATCAATATTTATGTCTCGACCATTTCGAGACTCCTCGTCATGTCCGTGATCACATCTGGGACTCCGAACAACCTTCGATACATCAAAACATATAAACTCATAATATAACTGTCATCGAAACCTTAAGCGTGCGGACCCTACGGGTTCGAGAACAATGTAGACATGACCGAGACATATCACCGGTCAATAACCAATAGCGGGACCTGGATGCCCATATTGGCTCCTACATATTCTACGAAGATCTTTATCGGTCAGACCGCATAACAACATACGTTGTTCCCTTTGTCATCGGTATGTTACTTGCCCGAGATTCGATCGTCGGTATCCAATACCTAGTTCAATCTCGTTACCGACAAGTCTCTTTACTCGTTCTGTAATACATCATCTCTCAACTAACTCATTAGTTGCATTGCTTGCAAGGCTTAAGTGATGTGCACTACCGAGAGGGCCCAGAGATACCTCTCCGACGATCGGAGTGACAAATCCTATTCTCGAAATACGTCAACCCAACATGTATCTTTGGAGACACATGTAGAGCACCTTTATAATCACCCAGTTACGTTGTGACGTTTGGTAGCACACAAAGTGTTCCTCCGGCACACGGAAGTTACATAATCTCATAGTCATAGGAACATGTATAAGTCATGAAGAAAGCAATAGCAACATACTAAACGATCGGGTGCTAAGCTAATGGAATGGGTCATGTCAATCAGATCATTCAACTAATGATGTGATCCCGTTTAATCAAATGACAACTCTTTGTCCATGGTTAGGAAACATAACCATCTTTGATTAACGAGCTAGTCAAGTAGAGGCATAATAGTGACACTGTCTGTCTATGTATTCACACATGTATTATGTTTCCGGTTAATACAATTCTAGCATGAATAATAAATTTTTATCATGATATAAGGAAATAAATAATAACTTTATTATTGCCTCTAGGGCATATTTCCTTCAATAGATTCATCAAAATAAGCAAACAACACACGAAAAACAGAATCTGTCAAAAACAGAACAGTCTGTAGTAATCTGTAGCTAGCGCAAGATATGGATACCAAAAATTCTAAAATAAATTGCTGGACGTGAGGAATTTATCTATTAAACATCTGCAAAAATAATTAACTAAATAGCACTTTCCAAATAAAAATGACAGCAGTTCTCGTAAGCGCTAAAGTTTCTGTTTTTTACAGCAAGTTCAACAAGACTTTCCCCAAGTCTTCTCAACGGTTCTACTTAGCACAAACACTAATTAAACACACAAAAACACAACCAAAACAGAGGCTAGATAAATTATTTATTACTAAACAGGAGCAAAAAGCAACGTTGGGTTGCCTCCCAACAAGCGCTATCGTTTAACGCCCCTAGCTAGGCATAACAAGCAAGGATAGATCTAGGTATTGCCATCTTTGGTAGGCAATCCGTAAGTGGCTCTCATAATAGATTCATAAGGTAATTTGATTTTCTTTCTAGTCAAGTGTTCCATTCCTTGCCTTAGTAGAAATTGGAATCTAATATTTCCTTCCTTCATATCAATAATAGCATCAATCGTTCTAAGGAAAGATCTACCAAGAATAATAGGACATGAAGGATTGCAATCTATGTCAAGAACAATAATCTACGGGCACATAATTCCTATTTGCAACAATAAGAACATCATTAATTCTTCCCATAGGTTACTTAATAGTGTAATCCGCAAGGTGCAAGTTTAGAGAGCAATCATCAAAATCACGGAAACCTAACAAATCACACAAAGTCTTAGGAATCATGAAAACGCTAGCACCCAAATCACATAAAGCATAGCATTCATGATCTTTAATTTTAATTTTAATAGTTGGTTCCCACTCATCATAAAGTTTTCTAGGGATAGAAACTTCCAATTCAAGTTTTTCTTCATAAGATTGCATCAAGGCATCAACAATATGTTTAGTAAACGCTTTATTTTGACTATAAGCATGAGGAGAATTTAGCACGGATTGCAACAAGGAAATACAATCAATCAAAGAGCAGTTTTCATAATTAAATTCCTTGAATTCCAAAATAGTGGGTTTAGCAACTTCTAGGTTTTTAATTTCTTCGATCTTACTTTTATCAATTTTAGCATCAAGATCTGAATACTCCGAATTCTTAGAACGCCTTCTAGGTAAAGGTGGATCATATTCAGTCCCATCATTATAAAGATTCATATTGCAAAACAAAGATTTAATAGGGGACACATCAATAACTTTTAGATCTTCATCTTTATTTTCATAGCAATCCGGTTTAGCGGCCATCTTATTAACTAAGGTAGCCTGCCTATCCGAAATTTCAGTAGTTAATTTCTCAAGATGAGCAATTTGGGATCTTAAACCATCGAATTCTTTAGACATATCGTCAAGCTCTTTATTCATAAAAATCATAAAACTTTTCTGTTCTTTAAGCTCGTTTCTGAAGAAACTATTATGTTCAAATTGCAAAACCATGAAACTCCTGACATTGCTTTCGATCTCTTCTAACCTTTTAAGGTGAAGGTCACCAAATTTAGGTAGAGCCATAGTGACAAGCAAGCAAACTAACACACAAGCAAACAAAAAGCAAGCAGGCAAAAAGAGACGAATAGAGAAAGAGAGGGAGGATAGAGAGAGAGGGCGAATAAAACGGCAAGGGTGAAGTGGGGAGAGGAAAACGAGAGGCAAATGACAAATGATATAATGCGGGAGATAAGGGTATGTGATGGGTACTTGGTATATTGACTTTTGCGTAGACCTCCCCGGCAACGGCGCCAGAAATTCTTCTTGCTACCTCTTGAGCACTGCGTTGGTTTTCCCCGAAGAGGAATGGATGATGGAGCAAAGTAGCATAAGTATTTCCCTCAGTTTTTGAGAATCAAGGTATCAATCCAGTAGGAGGCTACGCGCGAGTCCCTCATACCTGCACAAAACAAATAAATCCTCGCAACCAACGCGAATATGGGTTGTCAATCCCTACACGGCCACTTACGAGAGTGAGATCTGATAGATATGATAAGATAATATTTTTGGTATTTTTATGATAAAGATGCAAAGTAATATAAAAGCAAAGGAAATAAATAAGTATTGGAAGATTAATATGATGAAGATAGACCCTGGGGCCATAGGTTTCACTAGTGGCTTCTCTCGAGAGCATAAGTATTCTATGATGGGTGAACAAATTACTGTTGAGCAATTGACAGAATTGAGCATAGTTATGAGAATATCTCGAGAGCATAAATATTCTATGCTGATAACCCAAATTTATTGATTCGATACAAGGGGAGCCAAAGAATATTCTCAAGTATTAGCAGTCGAGTTGTCAATTCAACGACACCTGAAAGACTTAATATCTGCAGCAAAGTATTTAGTAGTACAGTAGTACGGAAGTAACGGTAGCAAAAGTAACAGTAGCAGTTTTATAGCAATCATAACAGTTGCAACGGAAAAGTAAGTTAGCAAAGATCAATATTTGAAAAGTTCGTAGGCAATGGATCAATAATGGATAATTATGTCGGATGGCATTCATCATGCAATAGTTATAACATAGAGTGACACAGAACTAGCTCCAATTCATCAACATAATGTAGGCATGTATTCCGAATATAGTCATACGTGCTTATGGAAAATAACTTGTATGACATCTTTTGTCCTACCCTCCCGTGGAAGCGGGGTCCTATTGGAAACTAAGGGATATTAAGGCCTCCTTTTAATAGAGAACCGGACCAAAGCATTAGCACTTAGTGAATACATGCACTCCTCAAACTACGGTCATCACTGGGAAGTGTCCCGACTATTGTCACTCCGGGGTTGTCGGATCATAACACGTAGTAGGTGACTATAACTTGCAATGTCGGACCAAGAACACAAATATATTCATGAAAATATAATAGGTTCAGATCTGAAATCATGGCACTCGGGCCCTAGTGACAAGCATTAGGCATAGCAAAGTCATGGCAACATCAATCTTAGAACATAATGGATACTAGGGATCAAACCCTAACAGAACTAACTCTATTACATGGTAAATCTCATCCAACCCATCACGGTCCAGCAAGCCTATGATGGAATTACTCATGCACGGCAGTGAGCATCATGAAATTGGTGATGGAGGATGCTTGATGATGACGATGACGACGATTTCCCTCTCCGGAGCCCAAAACGGACTCCAGATCTGCCCTCCCGAGGAAGAACAAGGCTTGGAGGCGGCTCCGTATCGTAAAACACGATGAATCCTTCTCTCTGATTTTTTCTCCTCGAACGTGAATATATGGAGTTGGAGTTGAGGTTGGTGGAGGTCTAGGGGGGCCCACAAGGACGGAGGGCGCGTCCCCCACCCTTGTGGCCAGGGTGTGGGCCCCCTTCAGTTGCTTCCTTCGCCAATATTTTTTATTAATTCCAAAAATTATCTCCATGAATTTTCAGGTCATTCCAAGAATTTCTATTTTTACACAAAAATAACACCATGGCAATTCTGCTGAAAACAGCGTCAGTCCGGGTTAGTTCCGTTCAAATCATACAAATTAGAGTCCAAAACAAGGGCAGACGAGTTTGGAAAAGTAGATACAACAGAGACGTATCAACTCCCCCAAGCTTAACCCATTGCTTATCCTCAAGCAATTCAGTTGACAAACTAAAAGTGATAAAAAAACTTTTACAAACTCTATTTGATCTTGTTGTTGCAAATATGTAAAGCCAACATTCAAGTTTTCAGCAAAGATCATGAACTAACCATATTCACAATGACATGTAGGTCTCACATTTACTCACATCAATGGCATAATCAACTAGCGAGCAATAATAATAAATCTCGGATGACAACGCTTTCTCAAAAACAATCATGATATGATATAACAAGATGGTATCTCGCTAGCCCTTACTGAGACCGCAAAACATAAATGCAGAGCACCTCTAAAGATCAAGGACTGACTAGACATTGTAAATCATGGTAAAAAGAGATCCAGTCACAGTCATACTTAATATAAATTAATAACAATGCATTGATACGTCTTCGTCGTATCTATAATTTTTGATTGTTCCGTGCCAATATTATACAACTTTCATATACTTTTGGCAACTTTTTTATATTATTTTGGGACTAACATATTGCTCCAGTGCCCAGTGTCAGTTCCTGTTTGTTGCCTGTTTTTTGTTTCGCAGAAAATCCATATCAAACAGAGTCCAAACGGGATAAAAACTGACGGTGATTTTTTTGGAATATATGTGAATTTTGGGAAGTGAAATCAACACGAGACGATGCTCGAGGGTCCCACGAAATAGGGGGCGCGCCCTTGACCCTTGTGGCCACCCCGTAAGGCGGTTAGTGTCCTTCTTTCGCCGCAAGAAAGCTAATATCCGGATAGAGATCGTGTCCAAAATTCAGCCCAATCGGAGTTACGGATTTCCAGATATATAAGAAACGGTGAAAGGTCATATCTGAAAACGCAGAAACAGAGAGAGACAGATAGACAGATCCAATCTCGGAGGGGCTCTCGCCCCTCCGCCGCCATGGAGGCCATGGACCAGAGGGGAAACCCTTCTCCCATCTAGGGGGAAGGTCAAGGAAGAATAAGAAGAAGAAGAAGAAGAAGAAGAAGGGTGGCTCTCTCCCCCTCTCTTCCGGTGGCACCGGAGTGCCGCCGGGGCCATCATCGTCACCGCAATCTTCACCAACAACTTCACCGCCGTCATCACCAACTATTCCCCCCTCTATGCAGCAGTGTAACCCCTCTTTTACCCTCTGTAATCTCTACTTAAACATGGTGCTCAACGCTGTATATTATTTCCCAATGATGTATGGCTATCTTATGATGTTTGAGTAGATCCGTTTTGTCCTATGGGTTAATTGATGATCATGACTGGTTTGAGTTGCATGTTTTATTATTGGTGTTGTCCTATGGTGCTCTCCGTGTCGCGCAAACGTGAGGGATCCCCGCTGTAGGGTGTTGCAATGCGTTCATGATTTGCTTATGGTGGGTGGCGTGAGTGACAGAAGCACATACCCGAGTAAGTAGGTTGTTTGCATATGGGAGTAAAGAGGACTTGATACTTTAATGCTATGGTTGGATTTTACCTTAATGAGCTTTAGTAGTTGCGGACGCTTGCTAGAGTTTCAATCATAAGTTCATATGATCCAAGTAGAGAAAGTATGTTAGCTTATGCCTCTCCCTCAAATAAAATTATAATAATGATTACCGGTCTAGTTATCGATTGCCTAGGGACAAATAACTTTCTCGTGACAAAAAACTCTCTACTAAAACTAATTTAATTGTGTCTTTATCTAAACAGCCTCTACATTTTATTTACATGCTCTTTATTATCTTGCAAACATATCCAAAAACACCTACAAAGTACTTCTAGTTTTATACTTGTTCTAGGTAAAGCGAACGTCAAGCGTGCGTAGAGTTGTATCGGTGGTCGATGGAACTTGAGGGAATATTTGTTCTACCTTTAGCTCCGTGCTGGGTTCGACACTCTTACTTATCGAAAGAGGCTACAATTGATCCCCTATACTTATGGGTTATCAAGACCTTCTTCTAAGTAATTTTTATTTGTTGTTCTTAGTTGTTTTCTATCTTTAGTTATGGGTAGAAAACGCAAAATACCAAAAAAATTAGTTGTACCTACTGAACCAATGGTTGAAGAACCACTCAAAATCTATCACACTACTGAAGCTTTTTACTTGGATCATCTTCGATCCCTGTGTGCTCGTGCTGAAACCCCAACTAGCTTAGTTGAGGGCAAATCTTTAGATGAACATGCTTGTTATGTGCGACACCGCATATCTGAAAAAAAGAAACTTTTATTGGATCAAATTCATCATTTGCAATGCTATGCTTGAAATTTATGTGAATTATATGATGTTACTTGTTGTTCTAAAAACCCTAAAAAACACCTTCCCTACCAATAAGAGTTAGTGATAAATGAAACCGTACCTTCGTATTGAAAAAAATCATTAAATTTGAAAATGTTCAGGCATTTCGAGAAAAGAAAATAATTAAAGAAAAAGAAAAAAGAAAAAATCAAACTAAAACAGGTCCAAAAAACCAGGGACATTCCGCGAACTGAAAAACAATAAAAGGAAGAAAAAGAAAAGAGAAGTCACAAGTGCGAAGGTGTCTAACCGGTTAACTTGGTTTATACCCTCTTCGTTCCAAAATAGGCAACCCAACTTTGTATTAAAGTTAGTACAAAGTTGGGTTATCTATTTTGGAACGGAAGGAGTAGAAAGAGATTGTGAGTTTGATTCTTGCATGGCGTGGCTTTTTGGCAGTTTGTGCAACGAGACGGGTGTGTGCTCCTGTTTGTAAAAACAACTAAAACAGGCACCTGAAGCGCACCGGGAATGCCGACAAAGGGAATGCACACCTGCAAGTCTTATAGGGCATTAGTATAGAATTATTAAAACTAAAACTACCCCAACAAACAATTCAATTTATTGCACCAAGAGTATATATGCTTAGCATCTGACGAGAGGTTTGATAAAAATATTCTGTTTTTCCATCCTTAACCCTAGGTGGCTAAGACAAACTCTTCCATCCAAACTTCATTAGCTGGTCTGTGGATTCGCCGGTCTATGGCGGGGAGGAGAATCCTGATGCCTCCGCTCCCGTTAGTAGTTATGTTAGTGTTTTTTAGTCCTCGCAGGCGCGGCGCTCGGGCGGATGACGACTCTTCTTTCTTCGAGTTTTTTTTGGGCTTTGATTCTCCTCAAATCCACCCGCCTGGACGTAGTCGACGGAGCTCCAGCATAAAGTCCAGTCGTCTCCTTAGGCGGCGAGGTTTGGGTTTCTCTTCATGTGGCGAGATTAAGTGTCATGTGATTCAGATCCATGCAAGGGTTTCATCGGTGACAACTACGGTTTCAGGGCACTAGTCCTTAGAGACACGTGCACGACGACTTCTCGGCTGTCATCGACAAGGTCAAGCCAGCACCGATAGGGGAGTGTCGACAATGGCTCGTCGGGGGCTCGTTTTGTCGGGAGCAGTGATCGTTCGGTGGCCTCAGAATCTCGATGTAATTTTTATAATGTTTGAGATCCTTTGTACTTTCGGTGAATTTTTATAATAAATCTGATCATTTCGCAAATAAGCATCTATCATTATTTTTTAAACATGCATAACGAAATTGAAGGACCTAATCTTGATTAGCAACTAATCGGAAAATTAAGCTATGATGCATTCAACAAGAAAAGAAACTATGATGGGTCGCTCAATGATGCATCGCGGGTTAGAAATGACTAAAGCTTGCATGCCACATTGGTACCAAATAGATGCTTAGAGCATCTCCAACAGCCGCTTAACACGTGGCGCGCTAAAAAATACTTTGCAGCGTGTTCATCGTCTGGAAAAGTGCGGCGAGCGGTGTTGGCTCTAGCAGCCGTGCTAAAATTTAGCGCACGCGTGTAGCTTTAGCAGACGCGTTAAAATGTAGCGCGCGTGCTATCGCACAAACACTCTGGACTAGGTTACATACATATTTTTTAAAATAAAAACGATACATAAATTCATCGTAGATAAAACGATGCATAGATATTTTACATAGTTCATAGTATAGATAGATAAAACTACGGTGCAACTAGATAAAACTATGGTGCAACTACAACCTATTCCAAGTCGTCCTCGTCCTCATCCGGACTGGTGTTGTCTGAGCTATCGAGCCACATGTCCTCCCAACGAGAATCATTATCCCCAAAGATCGACTCCCCACCTGCTTCAACGATATCGCACTCAGTGCCTTCCGTCGACGGCTGTCCAACCGCCCCGCGCGACGCCTTTCCGTCATTTCCGCCCAGTAGGCGCGCTCGTTGGCGACGTCCTCCGGATGGCGCCGGCGCCACTCCGTCATGGCTCGCTCGTCCTCCTCGGCGATGAGAAGGCGGCGCAACCGCCAACGGTGCTCCGCGCGGTCCTGGTCCGTGATAAGACGAGGCGGAGGGGCGACGGACTACGCCTGCTCGCGCGTGAAGACGTCGCGGAAGTTCATCTGCGCCGGCGGCCTCTCTAGGCGCCACGCCGCCGCGTCGTACGCGCCTGCGGCCTCGTGCGCGGTCCCGAACGTGCCGAGGCCTCGCCGGACGTTGCCGGACTGAATCTCGGCGTAGTACGTGCCGGCCGCCTGGGCGCTCGCGGACGCCGCGGTAGCTAGACGATCCCCTGCGGCACGGCGGCATGGTGGCGCGGTGGTGGCGGGGGCGAGGAAGCGGCGAGCAAGCGGCGGAGCGGGAAGAGCACGTGTGGCATTGTGAAGGCCGCGTGACGAGCGCCGCAATTTATAGGCGCGCCCAAAGCGGTGCGTCAAATCTAGCGTGAGCTGCCGCCTTTTTCCGCGCGCGCAATCATTTGCCTTGCGCGCTAGTTTTCCGCCGCCGCTGGAGCGCGCCAAAACATCCCTCACGCGCTAAATTGAAAGTTTACCGTGCGCGCGTCTTTTGACGCGGCTGTCGAAGATGCCCTTATATGATTAACCGACGAACACACAACTCAGGAAATGAATCAATGGCCGAGATTAGCGATGCATCATCAATCATCAGTGGCGGTGCCTACGTACGTGTCGCTCGACTGGATTCCATCACTTAATCTTTGCTTTGCTGATAGGCTTAATCAGTGGTCGGTTCCACCACCCAATTTCTGGGTTCCACTGTAATCTAAGTGTTGCTTTAGACGTATGAACACCCGAGAGATTATGGCTGATTCTGCCCATGTGCGGCCCGAATAATTGTAACGACCTTCGCGCCCACCAGATCGATAATGCATGCATGCAAAAAATTGCGCCCCATGCATCAACAAGCAGGGCACAGCAGCTCGTCGGCACCACTATAAAACCGCGACATCTCCCGTGCTTCTTCTCACCACCCCCCCCCCCCCCCCCCCCCCCCCCCCCCCCCCCCCCCCCCCCCCCCCCCCCCCCAGCGCGCGCGCGCGCACACACACACACACCACAAGGCATTCCACTTTGTAAGCTCATTTGATTCCAGGAAGCTCTTCAGTCTAGAGCAGCCAGCCAGCCACCATGGCACGGCGCTTTCTGGCTGTGTTCGCCGTCGCCCTGGCGCTCTCGCAGTCCGCCTCGGCCAAGTCCTGGCTGGACAAGAGGTTCAACACTGACGGCACCGTCCGCACGGGATACGACGCTTCTGGACAGGAGGTGGTGATGCTCAATCTCAACCAGCAATCCGGCGCCGCCGGCTTCAACTCCAAGGAGCAGTACCTCTACGGTGAGTTCAGCATCCAGATGAAGCTCATCCCCGGAAACTCCGCCGGCACCGTCTCCTGCTTCTACGTAAGTCGACCAGCTTAATTAATTTCGATAAGGACCAACGTTATTAATCTTTATATATCTTTAGCTGACTCAGCGTTGTTGTTAATTTCAGCTTTCTTCTGGTGACGACGAGTGGCGCGACGAGATCGACATGGAGTTCATGGGCAACTCGAGCGGCCACCCGGTGGTGCTCAACACCAACGTGTGGGCCAACGGCGACGGCAAGAAGGAGCACCAGTTCGACCTCTGGTTCGACCCCGCCGCCGACTACCACACCTACACCATCATTTGGAACCCGGAGAACATCCTCTTCAAGGTGGACAACCTCTTCATCCGGTCCTTCAAGCGCTTCGCCGGCCTCCCCTACCCTAGCTCCAAGCCCATGAGGCTGCACGCCACGCTCTGGGACGGCAGCTACTGGGCCACCGAGAAGGGCAAGATCCCGATCAACTGGTCCAACGCGCCTTTTGTCGTCTCCTACCGCAACTTCTACGCCAACGCCTGCGTCAGCGGTGGCGCGTGCCATGCCGGCAGCGACAGGTGGATGAAGAAGCAGCTCGACGCCGCCGAGTGGGGCACCGTCAAGTGGGCGGAGCGCAGTTACATGCGCTATAACTACTGCGACGATGGGTACAGGTTCCCGCAGGGGATCCCCGCCGAGTGCAGCCGCTACTGATCCCAGCCGGACTGCCCGGGCATCCAGTGTTGATATTGATATTTCTTTTCTTGGAATCTCTTTGTGAATTTGTGATTAAAAAGCAGCCCTACAGCAATGTGTGGGCGATTGTTTGCACACCTAGTTTTTTCTTTTTCAAAAGAAAGAAGCATGTAAATTTTATCGTGCCTCTGGTTACAGCAATATATACTTTTATGAGCTATGATCGACAATTTTATTTTTGTGTCACGGAGCAAAAAACTTCAAAACAATACCATATTAACTCCCATATACAAACATCTAACATTAGTGGTAGGACACTCACCTAAAAAAAGTTGTAGGACACCATATTATTTCCATAGAACATTTTATGCGCTTTTTATTCACAAGCATTATACACTACTTTTGTAGAAAATGCAATCTTAAATGTCAAAGAAAATTCAGGTATGGGACGGCCCAACACTGTACTACCGTAGAATGCAATGCATGTGCACTAGTGCTGCGCGGCAAAGCATGTTCGGTCGGTCAGTATTGATATATGGACACGTACGTTTGCTTGTCCAAGAAGACAACAGCGCATGTATCATGCATGCATCTTATACCCGACCGTGCCAACCACAATAATGCAATTATTCCCGCCGGCATATATTATCCTTCGGCACCGCAAATAGTATGGTCGGTCTGCATATATACTTTTGTGCTGTCCGCCACTGATAATATCGCTTGGTGTTGTTGATAACGAACTAGTCGGCATGACATGCATCGTAGCCTATATATATTTTCGTCCGTTGACGCTTTGGCCAAAGTCTGCCAGCCTCTTCGCTGGAGAATGGAGAGACCGCTGCTTTCTGGGGCATCTTCACCTGCATTAGCATTATGTTCGCGTCCGTCATCAACGCGCTAGCTTAACAGCTGTGGCCAGAGTACTAGCCAGTATGCCGCCGTGCGTCCACCGCCACACCTGGCGGGCTGCCTGCTACGTATCATCTGCATGTGCATGTCTACCCGCCGGTGGAGGCGATCGATCGAGAGCCAACAACAAGGATGTTACCCGTGCGTATGCACGAACAATCACATTCCTATTCCAAGAACGCAAGAGCATTAACATATGTCATATACCAGTAGTAGAACATGGCAACAAACAACAAAAAACATCTATATCTGAATATATAAGATGTTTTTACAGTTTAATTTGAACTGCAAAAACATCTTATATCTAGTTACAGAGATAGTAGTACATGCCAGTAGTAGAAAAAACAGAGCATTTAGTCCATGGAGGCAGTTTTTGCTTAAAAAAAATCAGACACTTTGAATGACCTAACGTATGTGGTTCTTTAGACCTAATTTAACTCACCTAATTTAGGGGTTAAAAAATGGCTACCCCCTCTAAAAATCCATTGAGTCGGTCTTATAACAATCTCACTATCCTTGCTAGTTGCAGCAAGTTATGAGCGCATAATATGTTTGGAAATATTTTTTATTTTAGGATTAAATAATAAATGAAAATATAAGTGCATACTAAAGTGTTTGCAGAAGGTTCCTTACACTAGTAGAAAAAGGGTTATTTGTCTCGGTTCATAAGGCCCGTCTGTCCCGGTTGGGGAACCGGGACTAAAGGGTCGTTACTAATGCCCTAGGCCTTTAGTCCCGATTCTTATACTAACGGGACAGATGGGCCTCCACGTGGCCGCTCCGGCGAGCCCAGGCACGAGAGCCTTTGGTATCGGCTGGTAGCACCAACCGGGAACAATAAGCTTCCACGCGTCAGCATTTCAGGGGCTGGTTTTTTTTGAGGTGGTTTAGGGGTTTTGGGGGTTAATTTAGGTTGGTATAGGTAGCTAATAGAGAGACGTGTCCTCTCTTATCTCCGTGCTACTGCTACTGCTATGCCTAAACATGACTTAGATTGAAGTGAGGCAACATGTGATGCATGTCGAAAATAATACTAATCCTAACTTGATCAAGTCTGGATTGTACTACTTTCGACATGCACCACATGCATGTTGCCTTCACTTCAATCCAATCCATGTTCATTTCACCCACAGATATATAATAACTCTTCATGCTCGCATCATGCATCATCATAATAACAAGTCCTACTAATCATCATCATACAACTTCTACTCGTTATTAATAACAAGTCATACGATTATCATCCTGATAGTCATCGAAGCAACCCTACTTAATTGTTCTTAGCACATGATCATCAGTATTAGGTAGGACCTAAATACCCTCTTTAAGATAAAATAGCATAAAACAATATAGACTCTGACTCTCCATTATGGAGAATGGAGATCATCCTGTCTCCAATTCTTGCGCTTCGCTTCCTTTTGCTTTCAAGAACCTCCTTACGATTGTCCATATATTTTTTCCATTTTTTGATTAGCATGTCTCCACTTCTTTGAGAAATCCGGTATGGACAGTTGAGATTCGTAGGATGACCTGGATATATTTTCAAAACACGAAGGCTGCCATTCTGATACATCAAATGAGGCACACAATCCTCTGGGATTCTCTGTTGAAAAATATAGTAATAACTTCATAGTTAGCAATGATGTACTAGTTTTAGAAGTATGAAAAAGATGCACGGATGTCGTAATAGTAAAATATCTTACCAGGGTATCTCCATGGTAGTTACCGTAGTTCAACACGTGCACTAGTGGCACCTATTGACCATAATGTTGAGGAGTTTGATTGTAGATATTGTAATTCTCAATATCAGTACAAAATCCGACGAGATGATTTTTCTCCTGATAAGTTAATTCGGAGCCATCGGTGTAGTGGGTTTTGTCTACCATCTCCCGCACATTCTTTAAAGAATGAAAATAAGTTGTCAATGGAAATAAGCTATCAACTATTTTGAAATAAACAATATAAATTAGCTACTAACTATGTTTGAGAAACTCACATGGCGGTAGAATTGGAGGCGTATCAACAAGGACCCAAATGTCCATATTGTCTTGCTCGATTTCAGGATCACCAAGACCCATGGTGACAAGCATACCCTCATCAAAACCATACATCTTGCAAAGTGATTCCCATTTTTTGCAACCAAAATAGGTTACACTCTCAAAATTGTACCGCTTTACTTCAAAATCCACATCATAATGAGTCCTTAGGTGAATTTTCTTTGTTTCAAAACTTCCATTGTCTTCAAAATCCATCCTCTCCAAGACATAGCGTCTTGCATGACATGGGATAAGCTACTCGAATTGTAAAAGATGAAAATTACACGTTGAAATAGTTGTAGTCATGCTTAATTACGAAAAACACTTGTCGTCGTTGCGTACCGTTTCAACATCAAAGGTCTCCTCGAGCTTAATGTTGAAGCGCCGATCATCGTCCAGGTGAGCCCTGTCGCACAGACCTCGATCGTCGTGGCACCAGCTGCACTCCCCGGGAGACTTTCGTCGTCTAATGACGACATTTCCTACGTTCATAATTCAAAGATTAAACTTGTACAATTAAATATATGTACTACAAAAACTAAATTAGATCATTATTATTCATCACGGGTTGACTATCGGTTTGTCGAGTCTTTTCTTGAAAACTCTTAGCTCACGTGGTCTATATATTCGACTCTCGGTGATGGTCGCTCCTCACTTCGTCCCCGAGTGCATTACACCAAAATTTCTAGCACACGGGATTGAAGGAGAAGCGACCCCCACGACAATAGTCGGGATTCTTCGTCCTCTCATATATATATATATGGTGGAACTCTCCCTCACTGATTCCTCTCTGACATTTGCGACCGTCGGTGATTGTCGTTACTCCTTCTTCCCCTAGTGCATAACAAAGGTCCAGCACCCGGAGAAGAAGGAGAAACCACCCCCATGACAACAGTCGGGATTCTTCGTCCTCTCATATATATATGGTGGAAATCTCCCTCACTGATTCCTCTCTGACATTTGCAACCGTCGGCGATGGTCGTTACTCCTCCTTCCCCTAGTGCATAACAAAGGTCTAGCACCCGGAGAAGAAGGAGAAACGACCCCCACGACAACAGTCGGGCTTCTTCGTCCTCTCATATATGGTGGAGACTCGACAGACTTAAAGTCAACCCGAAATATCATTTAATTATCTTTCCAAAAAAGGATTTGGCTGGTCTCACCTCGAGGTCGGAGGGGGTCGGTGACGGGGACGATGGCGGGGATGATGGAGGGGGGCTCCTAGATTTCTGCGAAAACAAAAACCCTATAAGCTATCAACTAATCATATGCATACGCCTTGCATAGTGCTCTCCAATTTTAGCATTCAAAGTAAGAGTAGTTTTCCAATTTGAGCATTCAATAAGCAAAATCAAATCGCAAAATAAAAGTAGTATTCAAATTAGGATGCATTCAATTATAAGCAAAACTACATCATCTCTTGGTCCGTACATTGTCGAATATTATCACTAATACACCTCGAATACTATCATACATATAACATCGCTAGTACAGCTAGAACCGTAGCGCCCGACGGGTATCGGCACAGGCGGTGGACACCCAAAGAGAAGGAACCATCACAGGATTGAAGGAAATATGCCCTAGAGGCAATAATAAAGTTATTATTTATTTCCTTATATCATGATAAATGTTTATTATTCATGCTAGAATTGTATTAACCGGAAACATAATACATGTGTGAATACATAGACAAACAGAGTGTCACTAGTATGCCTCTACTTGACTAGCTCGTTAATCAAAGATGGTTATGTTTCCTAACCATGGACAAAGAGTTGTTATTTGATTAACGGGATCACATCATTAGTTGAATGATCTGATTGACATGACCCATTCCATTAGCTTAGCACCCGATTGTTTAGTATGTTGCTATTGCTTTCTTCATGACTTATACATGTTCCTATGACTATGAGATTATGCAACTCCCGTCTGCCGGAGGAACACTTTGTGTGCTACCAAACATCACAACGTAACTGGGTGATTATAAAGGTGCTCTACAGGTGTCTCCAAAGGTACATGTTGGGTTGGCGTATTTCGAGATTAGGATTTGTCACTCCGATTGTTGGAGAGGTATCTCTAGGCCCTCTCGGTAATGCACATCACATAAGCCTTGCAAGCATTGCAACTAATGAGTTAGTTGCGAGATGATGTATTACGGAACGAGTAAAGAGACTTGCCGGTAACGAGATTGAACTAGGTATTGAGATACCGACGATCGAATCTCGGGCAAGTAACATACCGATGACAAAGGGAACAACATATGTTGTTATGCGGTCTGACCGATAAAGATCTTCGTAGAATATGTGGGAGCCAATATGAGCATGCAGGTTCCGCTATTGGTTATTGACCGGAGATGTGTCTCAGTCATGTCTACATTGTTCTCGAACCCGTAGGGTCCGCACGCTTAAGGTTTCGATGACAGTTATATTATGAGTTTATGAGTTTTGATGTACCGAAGGACTTCGGAGTCCCGGATGAAATCGAGGACATGACGAGGAGTCTCGAAATGGTCGAGACGTAAAGATCGATATATTGGACGACTATATTCGGATATCGGAAAGGTTCCGAGTGATTCGGGTATTTTTCGGAGTACCGGGGAGTTACGGGAATACGGGGGGAGAAGTATTAGGCCTTATTGGGCCATACGGGAAAGAGAGAGGGGCTGCCTAGGGCAGGCCGCGCCCCCCCCCCCCAAGGCCTAGTCCGAATTGGACTAGGGGGAGGGGTTGCGCCCCCTCCTTCCTTCCCTTCTCCCTTCCCCTTCCTTGTCTCCTACTCCTAATACTTGGAAGGACTCCTAGTTGGACTAGGAAAGGGGGAATCCTACTCCCGGTGGGAGTAGGACTCCCCTAGGGCGCGCCATAGAGAGGTCCGGCCCTCCCCTCCTCCATTCCTTTATATACGGGGGCAGGAGGCACCCCATAGACACACAAGTTGATCTTCGTGATCGTTCCTTAGCCGTGTGCGGTGCCCCCTCCACCATATTCCACCTCGGTCATATTGTAGCAGTGCTTAGGCGAAGCCCTGCGACGGTTGAACATCAAGATCGTCACCACGCCGTCGTGCTGACGGAACTCCTCCCCAAAGCTTTGCTGGATCGGAGCCCCGGGAGCGTCATCGAGCTGAACGTGTGCCAAGAACTCGGAGGTGCCGGAGTAACGGTGCTTGGATCGGTTGGACCGGGAAGACGTACGACTACTTCCTCTACGTTGCGTCAATGCTTCCGCTTCGGTCTACGAGGGTATGTAGACAACACTCTCCCATCACGTTGCTATGCATCACCATGATCTTGCGTGTGCGTAGGAAAAATTTTGAAATTACTACGTTCCCCAACAGTGGCATCCGAGCCTAGGTTTTTATGTGTTGATGTTATATGCACGAGTAGAACACAAGTGAGTTGTGGGCGATATAAGTCATACTGCTTACCAGCATGTCATACTTTGGTTCGGCGGTATTGATGGTTGAAGCGGCCCGGACCGACATTACGCGTACGCTTATGCGAGACTGGTTCTACCGCCGTGCTTTGCACACAGGTGGCTGGCGGCTGTCAGTTTCTCCAACTTTAGTTGAACCGAGTGTGTCTACGCCCAGTCCTTGCGAAGGTTAAAACAACACCAACTTGACAAACTATCGTTGTGGTTTTGATGCGTAGGTAAGATTGGTTCTTGCTTAAGCCCGTAGCAGCCACGTAAAACTTGCAACAGCAAAGTAGAGGATGTCTAACTTGTTTTTGCAGGGCATGTTGTGATGTGATATGGTCAAAACATGATGAAATATAAGTTGTTGTATAAGATGATCATGTTTTGTTGAAGTTATCGGCAACTGGCAAAAGCCTTATGGTTGTCTCTTTATTGCATAAGATGCAAGCGCCAAATAATTGCTTTACTTTATCGCTATGCGATAGCAATAGTTGCAAGAGCAATAGTTGGCGAGATGACCATGTGACGACATATTGATATAGATCAAGATGATGGAGATTATGGTGTCATGCCGGTGACGATGGAAATCATGACGATGATTTGGAGATGGAGATCAAAGGCACAAGATGATGATGGCCATATCATGTCACATATTTTGATTGCATGTGATGTTTATCTTTTATGCATCTTATCTTGCTTTGATTGACGGTAGCATTATAAGATGATTCCTCACTAAATTTCAAGATAAAAGTGTTCTCCCTGAGTATGCACCGTTGCCAAAGTTCGTCGTGCCCAGACACCACGTGATGATCGGGTGTGATAAGCTCTACGTCCATCTACAACGGGTGCAAGCCAGTTTTGCACACGCAGAATACTCAGGTTAAACTTGACGAGCCTAGCATATGCAGATATGGCCTCGGAACACTGACACCGAAAGGTCGAGCGTGAATCATATAGTAGATATGATCAACATAGTGATGTTCACCATTGAAAGCTACTCCATTTCACGTGATGATCGGTTATGGTTTAGTTGATTTGGATCACGTGATCACTTAGAGGATTAGAGGGATGTCTATCTAAGTGGGAGTTCTTAAGTAATATCATTAATTGAACTTTAATTTATCATGAACTTAGTCCTGGTAGTATTAGCATATCTATGTTGTAGATCAATAGCTCGCGTTGTTGTTTTCATATGTTTATTTTGATATGTTCCTAGAGAAAAATTGTGTTGAAAGATGTTAGTAGCAATGATGCGGATTGGATCCGTGATCTGAGGTTTATCCTCATTGCTGCACAGAAGAATTATGTCCTTGATGCACCGCTAGGTGACAGACCTATTGCAGGAGCAGATGCAGATGTTATGAACGTTTGGCTAGCTCAATATGATGACTACTTGATAGTTTAGTGCACCATGCTTAACGGCTTAGAATCGGGACTTCAAAGACGTTTTGAACGTCATGGACCATATGAGATGTTCCAGGAGTTGAAGTTAATATTTCAAGCAAATACCCGAGTTGAGAAATATGAAGTCTCCAACAAGTTCTATAGCTAAAAGATGGAGGAGAATAGCTCAAGAAGTGAGCATGTGCTCAGATTGTCTGGGTACTACAATCACTTGAATCAAGTGGGAGTTAATCTTCCAGATAAAATAGTGATTGACAGAATTCTCTAGTCACCATCACCAAGTTAGTAGAACTTCGTGATGAACTATAATATGCAAGGGATAACGGAAACAATTCCCAAGCTCTTTGTGATGCTGAAATCGACGAAGGTAGAAATCAAGAAAAACATCAAGTTTTGATGGTTAACAAGACCACTAGTTTCAAGAAAAGGGCAAAGGGAAGAAGGGGAACTTCAAGAAGAATAGCAAGCAAGTTGCTGCTCAAGTGAAGAAGCCCAAGTCTGGTCCTAAGCCTGAGACTAAGTGCTTCGACTGCAAAGGGACTGGTCACTGGAAGCAGAACTGCCCCAAGTATTTGGCAGATAAGAAGGATGGCAAAGTGAACAAAAGTATATTTGATATACATGTTATTGATGTGTACTTTACTAGTGTTTATAGCAACCCCTCAGTATTTGATACTGGATCAGTTGCTAAGAGTAGTAACTCGAAACAGGAGTTGCAGAATAAACAGAGACTAGTTAAGGGTGAAGTGATGATGTGTGTTGGAAGTAGTTCCAAGATTGATATGATCATCATTGCACACTCCCCTATACTTTCGGGATTAGTGTTGAACCTAAAATAAGTGTTATTTGGTTTTTGCGTTGAGCATGAATATGATTTGATCATGTTTATAGCAATACGGTTATTCATTAAAGTCAGAGAATAATTGTTGTTCTGTTTACATGAATAATACCTTCGATGGTCATACACCCAATGAAACAAGTTCGTTGGATCTCGATCTTAGTGATACACATATTCATAATATTGAAACCAAAAGATGCAAAGTTAATAATGATAGTGCAACTTATTTGTGGCACTGCCGTTTAAGTCATATTGGTGTAAAGCGCATGAAGAAACTCCATGCTGATGGGCTTTTGGAATCACTTGATGCTTGCGAACCATGCCTTATGGGCAAGATGACTAAAACGCCATTCTCCGGAACAGTGAAGCAAGCAACAGATTTGTTGGAAATCATACATACTGATGTATGTGGACCGATGAATATTAAGGCTTGCAGCAGGTATCATTATTTTCTGACCTTCACAGATGATTTGAGCAGATATGGGGATATCTACTTGATGAAACATAAGTCTAAAACATTTGAACAGTTCAAAGAATTTCAGAGTGAAGTGGAAAATCATCGTGACAAGAAAATAAAAGTTTCTACGATATGATCGCAGAGGTAAAATATTTGAGTTACGAGTTTGGCCTTCAATTAAAACAATGTGAAATAGTTTCACTACTCACGCCACCTGGAACACCATAGTGTAATGGTGTGTCCGAACGTCATAACCGTACTTTATTAGATATAGTGCGATCTATGATGTCTCTGACCAATCTACCACTATCGTTTTGGGGTTATGCATTAGAGACAGCTGCATTCACGTTAAATAGGGCACCATCTAAATCCGTTGAGACGACACCGTGTGAACTATGGTTTGGCAAGAAACCTAAGCTGTCGTTTCTTAAAGTTTGGAGTTGCGATGCTTATGTGAAGAAGTTTCATCTCGATAAGCTCAAACTCAAATCGGAGAAATATGTCTTCATAGGATACCCAAAGGAGACAGTTGGGTACACCTTCTATCACAGATCCGAAGGCAAGACATTCGTTGCTAAGAATGGATCCTTTCTAGAGAAGGAGTTTCTCTCAAAAGAAGTGAGTGGGAGGAAAGTAGAAAACTTGATAAGGTAATTGTACCTTCTCCCTTATTGGAAAATAGTTCATCACAGAAATCTGTTCCTGTGACTACTACACCAATCAGTGAGTAAGCTAATGATGATGATCATGTAACTTCAGATCAAGTTACTACCGAATCTCGTGGGTAAACCAGAGTGAGATCCGCACCAGAGTGGTACGGTAATCCTATTCTGGAGGTCATGTTACTTGACCATGACGAACCTATGAACTATGAGGAAGCGATGATGAGCCCAGATTCCGATAAATGGCTTGAGGCCATGAAATCTGAGATAGGATCCATGTATGAGAACAAAGTGTGGACTTTGGTGGACTTGCCCAAGGATCAGCAAGCCATTGATAATAAATGGATCTTCAAGAGGAAGACGGACATGGATAGTAGTGTTACTATCTACAAAGCTAGAATTGTCGCAAAAGGTTTTCGACAAGTTCAAGGTGTTGACTACGATGAGAGTTTCTCACTCGTATCTATGCTTAAGTCTGTCCGAATCATGTTAGCAATTGCCGCATTTTATGAAATCTGGCAAATGGATAAACAAAACTGCATTCCTTAATGGATTTATTAAGGAAGAGTTGTATGTGATGCAACAAGATGGTTTTGTCAATCCTAAAGGTGCTAACAAAATATGCAAGCTCCAGCGATCCATTTATGGACTGGTACAAGCATCTCGGAGTTGGAATATACGCTTTGATAAGTTGATCAAAGCATATAGTTTTATACAGACTTGCGGTGAAGCCTGTATTTACAAGAAAGTGAGTGGGAGCACTACAACATTTCTGATAAGTATATGTGAATGACATATTGTTGATCGGAAATAATGTAGAATTATTCTGCAAAGCATAAATGTGTGTTTGAAAGGAGTTTTTCAAAGAAAGACCTCGGTGAAGCTGCTTACATATTTGGAAATATGCCCTAGAGGCAATAATAAAAGCATTATTATTATATTTCTTTGTTCATGATAATTGTCTTTATTCATGCTATAACTGTATTATCCGGAAATCGTAATACACGTGTGAATACATAGACCATAATATGTCCCTAGTAAGCCTCTAGTTGACTAGCTCGTTGATCAACAGATAGTCATGATTTCCTGGCTATGGACATTGGATGTCATTGATAACGGGATCACATCATTAGGAGAATGATGTGATGGACAAGACCCAATCTTAAGCATAGCACAAAGATCGTGTAGTTCGTTTGCTAGAGCTTTTCCAATGTCAAGTATCTTTTCCTTTGACCATGAGATCATGTAACTACCGGATACCGTAGGAGTGCTTTGGGTGTATCAAACGTCACAACGTAACTGGGTGACTATAAAGGTGCACTACAGGTATCTCCGAAAGTGTTTGTTGGGTTGACAAGGATCGAGACTGGGATTTGTCACTCCATATAACGGAGAGGTATCACTGGGCCCACTCGGTAATGCATCATCATTATGAGCTCAAGGTGACCAAGTGGTTGATCACGGGATCATGCATTATGGTACGAGTAAAGTGACTTGCCGGTAACGAGATTGAACAAGGTATTGGGATACCGACGATCGAGTCTTGGGCAAGTAACATACCGATTGACAAAGGGAATTGTATACGGGGTTGATTAATCCTCGACATCGTGGTTCATCCGATGAGATCATCGTGGAGCATGTGGGAGCCATCATGGGTATCCAGATCCCGCTGTTGGTTATTGACCGGAGAGTTGTCTCGGTCATGTCTGCTTGTCTCCCGAACCCGTAGGGTCTACACACTTAAGGTTCGGTGACGCTAGGGTTATGAAGATATGTATATGCAGTAATCCGAATGTTGTTCGGAGTCCTGGATGAGATCCCGGACGTCACGAGGAGTTCCGGAATGGTCCGGAGGTAAAGAATTATATATAGGAAGTGCTGTTTCGGCCATCGGGACAAGTTTCGGGGTTATCGGTATTGTACCGGGACCACCGGAGGGGTCCCGGGGGCCCACCGGGTGGGGCCACCTGTCCCGGGGGGCCACATGGGCTGTAGGGGGTGAGCCTTGGCCTATATGGGCCAAGGGCACCAGCCCTACTAGGCCCATGCACCTAGGGTTTCCACCACGGAGGAGTCCAAGTGGTGGAAGGCACCCCGAGGTGCCTTGGGGGGGAGGGAAACCCTCCCCTGGCCGCCGCACCTAGGAGATTAGATCTCCTAGGCTGCGCACCACCCCCCCTTGGCCCTCCTATATATAGTTGAGGAGAGGGAGGACTTCATACCTCAGCCTTTGGTGCTTCCTCTCTCCCCGTTACGTCTCTCTCTCGCAGTATAGGCGAAGCCCTGCTACTGTGACGCCCTGCATCCACCACCACGCCGTCGTGCTGCTGGATCTTCATCAACCTCTCTTCCCCCCTTGCTGGATCAAGAAAGGAGGAGACGTCATCCGTTCCGCACGTGTGTTGAACGCGGAGGCACCGTCCGTTCGGTGCTAAGATCATCGGTGATTTCAATCACGTCGTGTTCGACTACATCATCCCCGTTCTTTGAACGCTTCCGCTCGCGATCTACAAGGTACGTTGATGCATCTAATCACTCGTTGCTAGATGAACTCCTAGATGGATCTTGGTGAAACCGTAGGAAAATTTTTGTTTTCTGCAACGTTTCCCAACAGTGGCATCATGAGTTAGGTCTATGCGTAGTTCTCTTGCACGAGTAGAACACAAAGTAGCTGTGGGCGTTGATTTTGTTCAATATGCTTGCCGTTACTAGTCTTATCTTGATTCGGCGGCATCGTGGGATGAAGCGGCCCGGACCGACCTTACACGTACTCTTACGTGAGACAGGTTCCACCGACTGACATGCACTAGTTGCATAAGGTGGCTAGCGGGTGTCTGTCTCTCCTACTTTAGTCGGATCGGATTCGATGAAAAGGGTCCTTATGAAGGGTAAATAGCAATTGGCATATCACGTTGTGGTCATTGCGTAGGTAAGAAACGTTCTTGCTAGAAACCCATAGCAGCCACGTAAAACATGCAAACAACAATTAGAGGACGTCTAACTTGTTTTTGCAGGGTATGCTATGTGATGTGATATGGCCAAAGTTGTGATGAATGATGAATGATCTATATGTGATGTATGAGATGTTCATGCTATTGTAATAGGAATCACAACTTACATATCTATGAGTATGAGGGTGACAGGATGATCATGGAGCCCCAAGATGGAGATCAAAGGAGCTATGTGATATTGGCCATATCATGTCACTATTATTATTTGATTGCATGTGATGTTTATCATGTTTTGCATCTTGTTTGCTTAGAACGACGGTAGTAAATAAGATGATCCCTCATAATAATTTCAAGAAAGTGTTCCCCCTAACTGTGCACCGTTGCTACAGTTCGTCGTTTCGAAGCACCACGTGATGATCGGGTGTGATAGATCCTTACGTTCACATACAACGGGTGTAAGACAGATTTACACACGCAATACACTTAGGTTGACTTGACGAGCCTAGCATGTGCATAGACATGGCCTCGGAACACAGAAGACCGAAAGGTCGAGCATGAGTCGTATAGAAGATACGATCAACATGAAGATGTTCACCGACGTTGACTAGTCCGTGTCACGTGATGATCGGACATGGCCTAGCCAACTCGGATCATGTTATACTTAGATGACTAGAAGAGGGATGTCTATCTAAGTGGGAGTTCATTAATAATTTGATTAGATGAACTTAATTATCATGAACTTAGTCTAAAATCTTTACAATATGTCTTGTAGATCAAATGGCCAACGTTGTATTCAATTTCAACACGTTCCTAGAGAAAACCAAGCTGAAAGACGATGGCAGCAACTATACGGACTGGGTCCGGAACCTGAGGATCATCCTCATAGCTGCCAAGAAATATTATGTCCTACAAGCACCGCTAGGTGATCCACCCGTCCCATAGAACCAAGACGCTATGAACGCTTGGCAGACACGTATTGATGACTACTCCCTCGTTCAGTGCGGCATGCTTTACAGCCTAGAGCCAGGGCTCCAAAAGCGTTTTGAGAGACATGGAGCATATGAGATGTTCGAAGAGCTGAAAATGGTTTTCCAAGCTCATGCCCGGGTTGAGAGATATGAAGTCTCCGACAAATTCTTCAGCTGTAAGATGGAGGAAAATAGTTCTGTCAGTGAGCACATACTCACTATGTCTGGGTTACATAACCGCTTGACTCAGCTGGGAGTTAATCTCCCGGATGATGCGGTCATTGACAGAATCCTCCAGTCGCTTCCACCAAGATACAAGAGCTTTGTGATGAACTTCAATATGCAAGGGATGGAAAAGACCATTCCTGAAGTATTTGCAATGCTGAAATCAGCAGAGGTAGAAGTCAAGAAGGAACATCAAGTGTTGATGGTCAATAAAACCACTAAGTTCAAGAAGGGCAAGGGTAAAAAGAACTTTGAGAAGGACGGCAAGGAAGTTGCCGCGCCCAGCAAGCAAGCTGCTGGGAAGAAGAAGTCAAAGTATGGACCCAAGCCTGAGACGGAGTGCTTTTATTGCAAAGGGAAGGGTCACTGGAAGCGGAACTGCCCCAAATACTTAGCGGACAAGAAGGCCGGCAAAACAAAAGGTATATGTGATATACATGTAATTGATGTGTACCTTACCAGTACTCGTAGTAACTCCTGGGTATTTGATACCGGTGCCGTTGCTCATATTTGTAACTCACAGCAGGAGCTGCGGAATAAACAGAGACTGGTAAAGGACGAGGTGACGATGCGCGTCGGGAATGGTTCCAAGGTCGATGTGATCGCCGTCGGCACGCTACCTCTACATTTACCTACGGGATTAGTTATAAACCTCAATAATTGTTATTTCGTGCCAAGTTTGAGCATGAACATTGTATCGGGATCTCGTTTAATACGAGATAGCTACTCATTTAAATCTGAGAATAATGGTTGTTCTATTTATATGAGAGATATGTTTTATGGTCATGCTCCGATGGTCAATGGTTTATTCTTAATGAATCTCGAACGTAATATTACACATATTCATAGTGTGAATACCAAAAGATGTAAAGTTGATAACGATAGTCCCACATACTTGTGGCACTGCCGCCTTGGTCACATAGGTATCAAACGCATGAAGAAGCTCCATGCAGATGGACTTTTAGAGTCTCTTGATTATGAATCATTTGACACGTGCGAACCATGCCTCATGGGTAAAATGACCAAGACTCCGTTCGCAGGAACAATGGAGCGAGCAACCAACTTATTGGAAATCATACATACTGATGTGTGCGGTCCAATGAGTGTTGAGGCTCGCGGTGGCTATCGTTATGTTCTCACCCTCACTGATGACTTAAGTAGATATGGGTATGTCTACTTAATGAAACACAAGTCTGAAACCTTTGAAAAGTTCAAAGAATTTCAGAGTGAAGTTGATAATCAACGTGACAGGAAAATCAAGTTTCTACGATCAGATCGTGGAGGAGAATACTTGAGTCACGAATTTGGCACACACTTAAGAAAATGTGGAATAGTTTCACAACTCACGCCGCCTGGAACACCTCAGCGTAATGGTGTGTCCGAACGTCGTAATCGCACTCTATTAGATATGGTGCGATCTATGATGTCTCTTGCCGATTTACCGCTATCTTTTTGGGGGTATGCTTTAGAGACTGCCGCATTCACTTTAAATAGGGCTCTGTCGAAATCCGTTGAGACGACACCGTTTGAATTATGGTTTGGGAAGAAACCTAAGCTGTCGTTTCTAAAAGTTTGGGGATGCGATGCTTATGTCAGGAAACTTCAACCTGAAAAGCTCGAACCCAAATCGGAAAAATGCGTCTTCATAGGATACCCTAAAGAAACCATTGGGTATATCTTCTACCTCAGATCCGAAGGCAAGATCTTTGTTGCCAAGAATGGATCCTTTCTGGAGAAAGAGTTTCTCTCGAAAGAAGTAAGTGGGAGGAAAGTAGAACTTGATGAAGTATTACCTCTTGAACCGGAAAATGGCGCAACTCAAGAAAATGTTCCTGAGGCGCCTGCACCGACTAGAGAGGAAGTTATTGATGATGATCAAGATACTTCTGATCAAGCTCCTACTGAAATTCGAAGGTCCACAAGGACACGTTCCGCACCAGAGTGGTACGGCAACCCTGTCTTGGAAATCATGTTGTTAGACAACAGTGAACCTTCGAGCTATGAAGAAGCGATGGCGGGACCGGATTCCGACAAATGGCTAGAAGCCATGAAATCCGAGATAGGATCCATGTATGAAAACAAAGTATGGACTTTGACTGACTTGCCCGTTGAACGGCGAGCCATAGAAAATAAATGGATCTTCAAGAAGAAGACAGACGCGGATGGTAATGTGACCATCTATAAAGCTCGGCTTGTCGCTAAGGGTTATCGACAAGTTCAAGGAATTGACTACGATGAGACTTTCTCACCGGTAGCGAAGCTAAAGTCCGTCCGAATCATGTTAGCAATTGCCGCATTCTACGATTATGAGATATGGCAAATGGACGTCAAAACGGCATTCCTTAATGGTTTCCTTAAGGAGGAGTTGTATATGATGCAGCCGGAAGGTTTTGTGGATCCTAAGAATGCTGACAAGGTGTGCAAGCTCCAACGCTCGATTTATGGGCTGGTGCAAGCATCTCGGAGTTGGAACATTCGCTTTGATGAGATGATCAAAGCGTTTGGGTTTACGCAGACTTATGGAGAAGCCTGCGTTTACAAGAAAGTGAGTGGGAGCTCTGTAGCATTTCTCATACTATATGTAGATGACATACTTTTGATGGGAAATGATATAGAACTCTTGGACAGCATCAAGGCCTACTTGAATAAGAGTTTTTCAATGAAGGACCTTGGAGAAGCTGCTTATATATTAGGCATCAAGATCTATAGAAATAGATCAAGACGCCTCATAGGTCTTTCACAAAGCACATACCTTGATAAGATTTTGAAGAAGTTCAAAATGGATCAGTCCAAGAAGGGGTTCTTGCCTGTGTTACAAGGTATGAAATTGAGCTCAGCTCAATGTCCGATCACGGCAGAAGATATAGAAGAGATGAGCGTCATCCCCTATGCATCAGCCATAGGTTCTATTATGTATGCCATGCTGTGTACCAGACCTGATGTAAACCTTGCCGTAAGTTTGGTAGGAAGGTACCAAAGTAATCCCGGCAAGGAACACTGGACAGCGGTCAAGAATATCCTGAAGTACCTGTAAAGGACTAAGGAAATGTTTCTCGTTTATGGAGGTGACGAAGAGCTCGTCGTAAAGGGTTACGTCGACGCTAGCTTCGACACAAATCTGGATGACTCTAAGTCACAAACCGGATACGTGTATATGTTGAATGGTGGAGCAGTGAGCTGGTGCAGCTGCAAACAGAGCGTCGTGGCGGGATCTACATGTGAAGCGGAGTACATGGCAGCCTCAGAGGTAGCACATGAAGCAATATGGGTGAAGGAGTTCATCACCGACCTAGGAGTCATACCCAATGCGTCGGGGCCAATCAAACTCTTTTGTGACAACACTGGAGCTATTGCACTTGCCAAGGAGCCCAGGTTTCACAAGAAGACAAGGCACATCAAGCGTTGCTTCAACTCCATTCATGAAAATGTTCAAGATGGAGACATAGAGATTTGTAAAGTACATACGGACCTGAATATAGCAGATCCGTTGACTAAACCTCTCCCTAGGGCAAAACATGATCAACACCAGAATTCCATGGGTGTTCGATTCATCACAATGTAACTAGATTATGGACTCTAGTGCAAGTGGGAGACTGTTGGAAATATGCCCTAGAGGCAATAATAAAAGCATTATTATTATATTTCTTTGTTCATGATAATTGTCTTTATTCATGCTATAACTGTATTATCCGGAAATCGTAATACACGTGTGAATACATAGACCATAATATGTCCCTAGTAAGCCTCTAGTTGACTAGCTCGTTGATCAACAGATAGTCATGATTTCCTGGCTATGGACATTGGATGTCATTGATAACGGGATCACATCATTAGGAGAATGATGTGATGGACAAGACCCAATCTTAAGCATAGCACAAAGATCGTGTAGTTCGTTTGCTAGAGCTTTTCCAAATGTCAAGTATCTTTTCCTTTGACCATGAGATCGTGTAACTCCCGGATACCGTAGGAGTGCTTTGGGTGTATCAAACGTCACAACGTAACTGGGTGACTATAAAGGTGCACTACAGGTATCTCCGAAAGTGTCTGTTGGGTTGACACGGATCGAGACTGGGATTTGTCACTCCATATAACGGAGAGGTATCACTGGGCCCACTCGGTAATGCATCATCATTATGAGCTCAAAGTGACCAAGTGGTTGATCACGGGATCATGCATTACGGTACGAGTAAAGTGACTTGCCGGTAACGAGATTGAACAAAGTATTGGGATACCGACGATCGAGTCTCGGGCAAGTAACATACCGATTGACAAAGGGAATTGTATACGGGGTTGATTAAATCCTCGACATCGTGGTTCATCCGATGAGATCATCGAGGAGCATGTGGGAGCCAACATGGGTATCCAGATCCCGCTGTTGGTTATTGACCGGAGAACGTCTCGGTCATGTCTGCATGTCTCCCGAACCCGTAGGGTCTACACACTTAAGGTTCGGTGACGCTAGGGTTATGAAGATATGTATATGCAGTAATCCGAATGTTGTTCGGAGTCCCGGATGAGATCCCGGACGTCACGAGGAGTTCCGGAATGGTCCGGAGGTAAAGAATTATATATAGGAAGTGCTGTTTCGGCCATCGGGACAAGTTTCGGGGTTATCGGTATTGTACCGGGACCACCGGAGGGGTCCCGGGGGCCCACCGGGTGGGGCCACCTGTCCCGGGGGGCCACATGGGCTGTAGGGGGTGCGCCTTGGCCTATATGGGCCAAGGGCACCAGCCCTACTAGGCCCATGCGCCTAGGGTTTCCACCACGGAGGAGTCCAAGTGGTGGAAGGCACCCCGAGGTGCCTTGGGGGGGAGGAAACCCTCCCCTGGCCGCCGCACCTAGGAGATCAGATCTCCTAGGCTGCGCACCTCCCCCTTGGCCCTCCTTTATATAGTTGAGGAGAGGGAGGACTTCATACCTCAGCCTTGGGTGCTTCCTCTCTCCCCGTTACATCTCTCTCTCGTAGTATAGGCGAAGCCCTGCTACTGTGACGCCCTGCATCCACCACCACACCGTCGTGCTGCTGGATCTTCATCAACCTCTCTTCCCCCCTTGCTGGATCAAGAAAGGAGGAGACATCATCCGTTCCGTACGTGTGTTGAACGCGGAGGCATCGTCCGTTCGGTGCTAAGATCATCGGTGATTTGAATCACGTCGTGTTCGACTACATCATCCCCGTTCTTTGAACGCTTCCGCTCGCGATATACAAGGTACGTAGATGCATCTAATTACTCGTTGCTGGATGAACTCCTAGATGGATCTTGGTGAAACAGTAGGAAAATTTTTGTTTTCTGCAACGTTTCCCAACAACATATTGAGTATCAAGATCTATAGAGATAGATCAAGACGCTTGATAAGTTTTTTCAATGAGTACATACCTTGACAAGATTTTGAAGTAGTTCAAAATGGAACAGTCAAAGAAAAAGTTTCATGCCTGTGTTACAAGGTGTGAAGTTGAGTAAGACTCAAAGCCCGACCACGGCAAAAGATAGAAAGAGAATGAAAGTCATTCCCTATGCCTCAGTCATAGGTTCTATAAAGTATGCCATGCGGTGTAACCAGATCTATTGTATACTACTACTGAGTTTAGAAGGGAGTACAATAGGTATCTAGGAGTAGTAGATCAATGACAGCGTCAAAATTATCCTTAGTGGAATAAGATATGTTCTCGATTATGGAGGTGACAAAAAGGTTCATCGTAAAGGGTTACGATCGATGCAAGTTTTTACAACTGATCCAGATGACTCCTAAGTCTCAATCTGGATAATATTGAAAGTGGGAGCAATTAGCTAGAGTAGCTCCATGCAGAGCATTGTTGACATAAAAATTTGCAAAATACATGCGGATCTGAATGTGGCAGACTCGTTGACTAAACTTCTCTCACAAGCAAAATATGATCACTTTTTGGGTCTTAATCACATAGCGATGTGAACTAGATTATTGAATCTAGTAAACCCTTTGGGTGTTAGTCACATGGAGATGTGAACCAATCACATAAAGATGTGAACTATTGATGTTATATCACATGGCAATGTGATCTAGATTATTGACTCTAGTGCAAGTGAGAGACTGAAGGAAATATGCCCTAGAGGCAATAATAAAGTTATTATTTATTTCCTTATACCATGATAAATGTTTATTATTCATGCTAGAATTATATTAACCGGAAACATAATACATGTGTGAATACATAGACAAACAGAGTGTCACTAGTTTGCCTAACCATGGACAAAGAGTTGTTATTTGATTAACAGGATCACATCATTAGTTGAATGATCTGATTGACATGACCCATTCCATTAGCTTAGCACCCGATCATTTAGTATGTTGCTATTGCTTTCTTCATGACTTATACATGTTCCTATGACTATGAGATTATGCAACTCCCGTTTGCCGGAGGAACACTTTGTGTGCTACCAAACGTCACAACGTAACTGGGTGATTATAAAGGTGCTCTACAGGTGTCTCCAAAGGTACATGTTGGGTTGGCGTATTTCGAGATTAGGATTTGTCACTCCGATTGTCGGAGAGGTATCTCTGGGCCCTCTCGGTAATGCACATCACATAAGCCTTGCAAGCATTGCAACTAATGAGTTAGTTGCGAGATGATGTATTACGGAACGAGTAAAGAGACTTGCCGGTAACGAGATTGAACCAGGTATTGAGATACCGATGATCGAATCTCGGGCAAGTAACATACCGATGACAAAGGGAACAACGTATGTTGTTATGCGGTCTGGCCGATAAAGATCTTCGTAGAATATGTGGGAGCCAATATGAGCATGCAGGTTCCGCTATTGGTTATTGACCGGAGACGTGTCTCGGTCATGTCTACATTGTTCTCGAACCCGTAGGGTCCGCACGCTTAAGGTTTCGATGACAGTTATATTATGAGTTTATGAGTTTTGATGTACCGAAGGAGTTCGGAGTCCCGGATGAGATCGGGGACATGATGAGGAGTCTCGAAATGGTCGAGACGTAAAGATCGATATATTGGACGACTATATTCGGACATCGGAAAGGTTCTGAGTGATTCGGGTATTTTTCGGAGTACCGGGGAGTTACGGGAATACGGGGGGAGAAGTATTGGGCCTTATTGGGCCATACGGGAAAGAGAGAGGGGCTGCCTAGGGCAGGCCGCGCCCCCCCCCCCAAGGCCTAGTCCGAATTGGACTAGGGGGAGGGGTTGCGCCCCCTCCTTCCTTCCCTTCTCCCTTCCCCTTCCTTGTCTCCTACTCCTAATACTTGGAAGGACTCCTAGTTGGACTAGGAAAGGGGGAATCCTACTCCCGGTGGGAGTAGGACTCCCCTAGGGCGTGCCATAGAGAGGGCCGGCCCTCCCCTCCTCCACTCCTTTATATACGCGGGCAGGGGGCACCCCATAGACACACAAGTTGATCTTCGTGATTGTTCCTTAGCCGTGTGCGGTGCCCCCCTCCACCATATTCCACCTCGGTCATATTGTAGCAGTGCTTAGGCGAAGCCCTGCGACGGTTGAACATCAAGATCGTCACCACGCCGTCGTGCTGACGGAACTCCTCCCCGAAGCTTTGTTGGATCGGAGCCCCGGGAGCGTCATCGAGTTGAACGTGTGCCAAGAACTCGGAGGTGCCGGAGTAACGGTGCTTGGATTGGTTGGACCGGGAAGACGTACGACTACTTCCTCTACGTTGCGTCAACGCTTCCGCTTCGGTCTACGAGGGTACGTAGACAACACTCTCCCATCTCGTTGCTATGCATCACCATGATCTTGCGTGTGCGTAGGAATTTTTTTGAAATTACTACGTTCCCCAACAAGGATCGCTCCAGTAAGATCCCTGAAGAACCTGCTAGGTATTGTCGAACCTGCCCTCCAATGCAACCATGTAGCGACGAACGTGCTCGTCTTCCTCGCTGACACGGTGACGTACCACCTCCGCGGTGTCCGGAAGCCTCGGCACCGTCACTGGCCCATGCGACTGCCACCAAACAAGGATCGGTCAACGACGGGTTGGCTCCTCACCAACCTACGCCCCCCGGAAGGTAGCACATCCCAAAACCATCCCGGCGGAGCCCAGTCCCGGACATGGCCCCTCTGATCAAGCCGACCTCCTCCGCCGAGTCGACGACGAGGATGCGGGATAGGCATCGTAGACGTCGATGCGGGAATAATTGCTTTACCTAAAAAATAAACTAGTTCTATTAATTTTCTTGCTAAAAATAAACTACTTCTATAGTAAAATAAACTAGTTTTATTAAATAAAGTAGTTCAACTACTAAGCACTTACTATAAATAGAATAAAGTAGTACTTACTAAAAATAAACTACTTCTATATATAGTAAAATAAAGTAGTTTTATTAAATCAACTAGTTCAACTACTAATTAATTAAGCACTTACTATAAATAATGTAGTTTTATTAAATTAACTAGTTCAACTACTAATTAAGCATTTACTATAAATAAACTAGTTTTAAACTAGTTTAACTAGTTTATTTAGATTGTTAGAAGAAGAAAGGATTAATAGAGGAGAAGATTGAAGAAAAAAAGAACTAAAAAAAGAGGAGAAGAAGAAAAAATAAAAATATTGTATCTTTTTTCTTCTTCTCCTCTTTTTTCCTCTTCTTCCTCTCCTCTTCTTCTCCTTCTTCTTCTCCTTCTTCCTCTCCTGCTTCTTTTTCTTCTTCTTCTTCCTTCTTTCCTTCTTCATCTTTTCTTCCTTTTCCTTATTTTACTTTTTCCTCTACACTAACCTAAAATGCACTAAACTAAAATCGATATCTACTAACAATCTAAATAAAAAATTAATACATATATGAAAAAAGGGGCTCACATCGGGGGCGGCCGGCGAGGGCGACGGCGGCGGGGGGCGGAGGGCGACGACGGCGGCGGGGGCGGAGGGCGACGACGGGGACGGCAGGCGACGGCGGGGGCGGCGGAGGGCGACGGCGACGGCCGCGGGGGATGGAGGGCGACAACGACGGCGACGAGAGGCGGCTCGGGGGCGGCGGAGGGCGACGGCGACAGCGACGGGGGGCGGAGGGCTACGACGACGGCGACGGGGGGCGGCTCGGGGGCGGCGAAGGGCGACGGCGACGGGGGGCGGCTCGGGGGCGCCGGAGGGCGGGGGGCAACTGATTGTGAAATTTTCACAAGTCCAGCTTATATACCCAGAGCATTGGTTCCGGTTCGTGGCAACAACCGGGACCAATGCCCCCCTTTAGTACCGGTTGGTGCCACAAACCGGGACCAAAGGTCAGTTTTCGGCAGCCCAAAGGGCGGGGAAGCGGCGGCCTTTGGTTCCGGTTGGTGGCACCAACCGGTATCAAAGGGGGACATTCTTATTGGTTGGTGCCGCGAACCGGTTCCAATGCCCCCCTTTAGTCCCAGTTGGTGGCACCAATCGGGACCAAAGGCCTCATGCTGCCCGTGCCCAAATGTTTAGTCCCACCTCGCTAGCTAAGAGGGGCGCGCAGTGGTTTATAAGCCCTAGTGCCGCACCCCTCTCGAGCTCCTCTCCATTGCA
Source organism: Triticum urartu (assembly GCF_003073215.2). Lineage (NCBI taxonomy): Eukaryota > Viridiplantae > Streptophyta > Magnoliopsida > Poales > Poaceae > Triticum > Triticum urartu. The sequence continues at coordinate 55,216,261 of NC_053024.1, read as the reverse complement.
GGCTTTCAGGCATAATTGTCACTAGTATGCCCGATGGGCCTGCTGGGCCTTCTACGGGCTTGAATCCTGGCCCATGGATGGGTTTCTAGTCGTATTCAGGCCGTGGAGGCCCAGTAGGTGGCATATTTGTTTCCCTTTTTTTGTTTTCCCTTTTGCTTTATTTATTTTGTTTTGTTTCTACTTACAACAAAAAACTTATTTATTTTATTTTATTTTGTTTCTGATTACTTACTTATTATGTAATTTTGCTATTAAAGTTTCTAACAAAAAAAGTTTCAATAATACTAGATGTTGCTTATAATGTTTTGAACAGAAAATACTTTGATAATTTTCGTTTCATAAATTTTATTTATGTTATTAAAGTTTATTTTATTTTATTTCATTTCTACTTATATATTTTATTAAATTTTATATTATTTTGTTTCTAATTAATTATTTAATTTAATTTATGATAATTCTTTTTGCTATTAAAGTTTGTAACAAAAAAGTTCTTTATGAAAATTCTGTGAACTCATGACTTTTTGTGTGTTCAAAATGCACCATTCAAAGCCACATCATCAATTTTTAACCCTTTCTGACTTCATTTGTTATTTCAATAATACTAGAGGTTTATAAAATGCAACATTCAAAGCATTTCAACAAAACATTCAAAGCATTTCAACAAAATGGACAATCTGTTTCGAGATATCATGGTTTCATACGGAAACTCGTCTGTTACAACATGTATTTCAAATGAACTAGGAAAAGGTTGAAAGTTGGCATGGTATCATCATAATAGTTGTGGAGAGAATGTCTTCACTTTTTCTTCGGTTGTGTCATTTGCTTATTGCGCCGTAACCATGGATAATCTTCATCGTTTATCAGGATGCTTGGGTCAGCCTTGACTTTGAAGGGAGGAATTTCATGAAAATTTTCATAATCTTCAGACATGTCTGTCTTGCCCTCTGACGGTGTCCTGGACTAGAGGCTACTCACCACGTCATCTCCCGATCTGTTAGATTGGGCCGAGAACCCCCATGGTCGTATACTCATGGGTCAGTTCAGACAGCTACCGCATACATGGAAGATTCTACAAAACTTGATGATCAAGACAAGGACTCCTCCCCACCGGCGTATTCGGCTAAGACTCTTGTTATCCTAGGCCTCTGGTGCATTATATAAACCGAGGCCAGGCTAGTCGATAGATATATACAACAATCATACCAAAGGCTAGCTTCTAGGGTTTAGCCTCTACGATCTTGTGGTAGATCAACTCTTGTAATACTCATATCATCAATATCAATCAAGCAGGACGTAGGGTATTACCTCCATCAAGAGGGCCCAAACCTGGGTAAACATCGTGTCCCCTGCCTCCTGTTACCATCGATCCTAAACGCACAGTTCGGGACCCCCTACCCGAGATCCGCCGGTTTTGACACCGACATTGGTGCTTTCATTGAGAGTTCCGCTGTGTGATCGGCAAAAGGATCGATGGCTCGTCTGCAGGTCAACTGTGATGCGAGCATCTTTCGCCGGCTCGACTGGTCACCTTGGCTCGACCAAGGACCGTGCTCCATCTCCGATCGTCATGTTTGGACGAGGGCCTTCATCAACATCAACTCCGATCTCTATCAAAATCATGGAGGAATCATCCATGGAGCTCGAGGGCTCAACGTCAACATTGTCCTCAGGCGACCGTGCTGTTTTTCTGAACAGCAAACTTGTATTTGCTGCCGCCACCTCTTAGAGCATCGCTTTGACGATCACTTTGGTAGAATTGTGCGGAATTGAGTCTACAACATCCATGCAAAATTTCGTCGAGTTCCGATGGAGGAATCTCCGACAATCTACGATATACCGGAGCCCTGTCAAATCTGGATGGGAATCTGGATGAATTTAGGGCGTGGTCTCCAGAGCCTAGCTTGGAGGTCCTTTGGAAGATCCAACCGTTCATCTACTGCGAAATTCCCATATCTACCACCCCTCCAAATTTCAGATCGATCCGACGATTCAAACTCCGAGAACCTTCCGATGAGTGGATCAATTTTCGGATCCGTTTTCTGCGTGAATACGGATCCGACACGAATTCATGTTCCTTTATGAATGTGACATTGGACAGCCTTTTTAGAGGAATTCTCTTCTAGGGTATTGTGCGTTATTTTTAAACACGCGCCCATAAATTTTTAAGCCTCTCCTGAGGTTGCCTTCATCATCATGCTGGTGTCAAACCAGACCGGCGATATTGCTCCAAGGCTGCCGACCTGCGCTAGACACATCGTCACTTTATTGAGCCGGGTTCAACTTCTTCGGATCATCATCTCGGCAAGCCGAACAAGAGTCTGGCATCGCGAAGGATAAATCATCACCAACATCACCGCCACACGGATTACACGAAGCGGGCATACCGGCATCGCCGCACGGTCACTTCATCAAGCCGGCATCGACCACGTCACGACCTACATCGGTAGGGCCACACTATTGCTTCTTCAAGCTGGTGTCCATCACGCCGACCTAGTTCGACTCATCGGCTGACGTCGAGGCTTCGACATCTCGGCTGGACCGGGGGCTTCGCCATCTCTTCATCAACCTACTCCGTAGACTTCGGCGTCACTAGCCGACCAACTCCGTCATGATAGCTGGACCAAGGGCTTTGCCTCGGCGAGCCAACCTTGGTCAGCATCGCCATACCGTCGCTTTATCGCCCATCAGGCAATGGGTGTGCGGATCGAGTCCCAATTTTGAGAATCGCCTTTCTTCGGATTGCTACAACAAATAAACCAGGTGCTATTAATCCTAGTATTTTTTGCTTGTTTGGGTTTATTTTTTCCAAGGAATTATTACTCTGGCTTATCCATCATCTGTACACAGGTCTATCAAATGATGGCCGCATTAAGTCGTGTGGTGGTTCGGTCAGTTTCCGTACATAGTCCGGCGAACACCGCATCCGGAACTCGGACCGACCTGTGAATTCAGGCTTTGCCATGCCTTTGCCGCATCACGCCGACGCCCTGCATCGACATTGACTTCGGCGCCAGGCCATATTTCTTTTATTACTCACTTTGCATAAATTATTTATTATGCGACGATTTTTTTATTATTATTACTATTATCTCCGATTTGCACTATTTTTTGTGCACAGGAAAATGATCCAGGGACTTCGGCATCATTCTGCCGGTCCGCATTGACCATGCTATGTCACCACTTCGGCGTGTCGAGCTCTCCGCTCCGCCACCTCGGGACCGGCTTGGGGGATGGAACCTCGTCCCGCATCAAGCTCGGACCACGTCATCAATGCCGAACACATTAACCAGCTAAGTCGCTTTCATGCTCAAAGTTTTAATTTTTAACTTGTGTTCGGTTTGACCAAGCATTATACTTTTTTGGAAAAAAGTTGCTTGTAAAAAATTTCCTTGTCCAAACTTTGTTTGTGACACACATATTCAAATACCCCGTTTATTTGGGGGCTTCCTTTATGAAGCTTTTTCCTCTTGCATATGATTATACTTGTACGGCTTCGTTCCTTATTCGTGTATTACGCCACAATATGCACCATATTGACTTAAGCGATTTGCAACCTGGGTTGCCTGGCTCCTGTGCTTACCCCTACGTTCCCGATTGTTCGGCTAGGGAGTAAAGGGAGCACCTCTGCGATTGTCACGACCGGGTCCTCCGAGCTCTGACCTCAGACTGGGTGAAGCCGAAAGCTAGTGCTCTTATTGTTTTCAATCATGGTCGGCACACAATGGAACTCATGAGTACAAAAAATCTATTGCACAAGTCTCATAGTAATAATGAGCACCGAAGAAAGGTATCGGTGGGGGTACTATTTTCTTCGAAGATGCTTCTTACACTTCGTCTGTAATATAGCATAAGTTCTCTGAGCGCGCTTTGTCTTTTACAGCCTTATGGCACGGTTGCCTGGTTATCGGAAACACTGTCGATATTCTCGACAGGTGGAGTACATAATACTTTTCGGTCCTTGACCGAAGAGGGAGAAGCCGACGGTCAGTTAAGACGCGTTTAAAGTTCGGTTGAACAAAGATATGATATAAGTACTTCGGTACATGCAATCATTATACATAAAATATTTTACCCAAGTCACTTGGGGGCTCTTAAAATTTATATGAGCTATTTTATAGTAAATGTGTTTTCTTCTTGGTCGTTGCAAAGTCTTTTTCTATCGCTCCATTTTCTATGTGAGTGTGTTATCAATAGCCAGATAACCCATTTTCTCTCTAGTGACCGCTCGAGTTTAGTTCGCTAAACTGGTCTAACGAGAAGCACTCCGCCTTCGGGATAAGAGGTTGCTGCCGTAGGCTGACCCGCTTGAAGTCTTGAGATCGGATGTGTAATGTTAAAGCATGACAGAAGCACTCTTTTTTTCTAAGACCAATTTTCGGATTGGCACCGAACACTTGATCTTATTCGGACGTCAAGTTTTTACTGACGTTTTTTGGTTTTCCAAGCTTATGGCACTTTTAAACTATTTGTGTGTTTTCAGCACAAGTCTCGCAGTGCAATGTTGGACACCTTTATAGATTTGGCAAAAATATTCTCGGATATTGCTATATATGCATCAGTTTCGAATTGTGTCTTCGGTCAATAGTTGGGTTGCCCGGCTCCTGCACTTGCTTCCTACGTTCCGCTTTATTCGGCTAGGCGTGCAAAAGGAGAACCACTGCGATTGTGCTTCCAGCTCACACGGTTAAGCACCTCAGTGGAGAAAGCCGAAAACTGACTGTCACAATAAGCGTAAACTGGTTAGCGATCCGATGACTGTGTTAAATGACGGGCCACTCATAACAATGGCCGAAGTGTTTACGGCTTGACCTCGACTGTCGCCGAACACTACCGGAGGCTATTAACTGGCCTCCCAAACTAAATCCTCGATATTTGCTCTTACATTAGAGCTGAGGTTTCATGATCATGCTTAGCATGACAACCCAAAGAAAGAAACCGATAGCGGGACTATTTTCTTTGGAAGACATTTCTTATGTTAAACCGTAATATAACATATCTCTCTGCGTACCTTTGTTTATAAAACAGTATGGCCAGATTTCCTTGTTTGTCGTAAATCTTTGCCCTCATAAAGGCTTTATAAAGTAGGACAAACACTCCTCGGCTACTGGCCGAGGATGTGGAAGCCGATGGTCGGTCAACAAAGTTTCGTACAATGCGGATCCAAGCATTAATGACGTAAAGTACTTGGATACATAGAGTCATTACACATAATTTGTGATTTTACTATGGATATTGATCCTTAATTCGGCCACCCATGCCCGCATTAAGGCTCGGGGGCTACTGGGCTTTGGGCTTATTATTTACAAATATTAAAGGGGCACATCGATCTCCTGATCTGGTGTTGCCACCCGACCAGTGTCTCGGGGGCTACTGCATTGCCTATCCAATGTAGAAAATTTTAAGTGCAATACAGTTTCCGAGGAGATTTTGATCCTCAGGTTGGTCGGCCGCACCCAACCTGAGTCTCGAGGACTGAGCATGCCGCTTTTTGTGTCCCGGAGTATCCTGCCAAGCTAGGACTTGATCCTCAGGCCGATTTTACAAATCAACCTGAGTCTCAGCGGCTACTGGGATCAGCGGTCTTACGTCATCCTTCAGGTGCATCTCGGGTTTTAAACCGATACACACCTTGAGGGCTACTGGCTATATATCTCGGCAGAGAATAAATTGCACCAATCAAAAATATTGACAAAAAATCGGCCCACTGTCGGGGTGGTGCACCACGTCGGAAGCAGTCCGGCATAAAGCTCGGGCCCTAGTGGCTGGCTCCATAGAGGGCATTTCCAGCATTAAGCTCGGATAAACTCCTTCAACTTTTTTGGACCAAGATGATCTATGACATCTTGGATATAGTCCGGCGTTGGAGCTTGGACACAGTCCGGCGTTGGAGCTCGGATATATTTCGGCATTGGAGCTCGGAAGCAGTCCGACATTAGTGCTCGGCTGCAAAAGATACCTCGAATGCTATCCGGCGTTAGAGCTCGGACGCAAGAGGACACTGCCTCCCAGGAACAACTTCAAACCCGAGGCGTGGCATAAAAATAACAAGGCATTGATAAAGGCCGGAAACTTAAAGGGGCTCCTCGGATACCCAACGTGTAAACTCATCGAATACATTTCAGCGATCCTCAAGATCCAAGATCGGAATATTTGTTGAACCAGTTTCCAAGACCGAAAACCGAAGACGAAGAACAGTTCGAAAGAATCGAGGAGCGTCTCTAACTTGAAGACCGGTTCAGGGGGCTATTGACGGTGTCCTGGACTAGAGGGTACTCACCACATCATCTCCCGATCTGTTAGATTGGGCCGAGGACCCCCATGGCCTTATACTCATGGGCCAGTTCGGACAGTTGCCGCATACATGGAAGATTCTACAAAACTTGATGATCAAGACAAGGACTCCTCCCCACCGGCGTATTCGGCTAGGACTCTTGTTATCCTAGGCCTCTGGTGCATTATATAAACCGAGGCCAGGCTAGTTGATAGATATATACAACAATCATACCATAGGCTAGCTCCTAGGGTTTAGCCTCTATGATCTCGTGGTAGATCAACTCTTGTAATACTCATATCATCAATATCAATCAAGCATGACGTAGGGTATTACCTCCATCAAGAGGGCCCGAACCTGGGTAAGCATCGTGTCCCCTGCCTCCTGTTACCATCGATCCTAGACGCACAGTTCGGGACCCCCTACCCGAGATCCACCAGTTTTGACTGAAGGAAATATGCCCTAGAGGCAACAATAAAGTTATTATTTATTTCCTTATAATCATGATAAATGTTTATTATTCATGCTAGAATTGTATTAACCGGAAACATAATACATGTGTGAATACATAGACAAACAAAGTGTCACTAGTATGCCTCTACTTGACTAGCTCGTTAATCAAAGATGGTTATGTTTCTTGACCATGAACAATGAGTTGTTATTTGATTAACGAGGTCACATCATTAGTTGAATGATCTGATTGACATGACCCATTCCATTAGCTTAGCACACGATCGTTTAGTATGTTGCTATTGCTTTCTTCATGACTTATACATGTTCCTATGACTATGAGATTATGCAACTCCCGTTTGCCGGAGGAACACTTTGGGTGCTACCAAACATCACAATGTAACTGGGTGATTATAAAGGAGCATTACAGGTGTCTCCAAAGGTAGATGTTGGGTTGGCGTATTTCGAGATTAGGATTTGTCACTCCGATTGTTGGAGAGGTATCTCTGGGCCCTCTCGGTAATACACATCACATAAGCCTTGCAAGCATTACAACTAATATGGTAGTTGTGAGATGATGTATTACGGAACGAGTAAAGAGACTTGCCGGTAACGAGATTGAACTAGGTATTGGATACCGACGATCGAATCTCGGGCAAGTAACATACCGATGGCAAAGGGAACAACGTATGTTGCTATGCGGTCTGACCGATAAATATCTTCGTAGAATATGTAGGAGCCAATATGGGCATCCAGGTCCCGCTATTGGTTATTGACCGGAGACGTGTCTCGGTCATGTCTACATTGTTCTCAAACCCGTAGGGTCCGCACGCTTAAGGTTACGATGACAGTTATATTATGAGTTTATGCATTTTGATGTACCAAAGGTTGTTCGGAGTCCCGGATGTGATCATGGACATGACGAGGAGTCTCGAAATGGTCGAGACGTAAAGATTGATATATTGGAAGCCTATGTTTGGATATCGAAAGTGTTCCGGGTGAAATCGGGATTTTACCGGAATACCGGGAGGGTTACCGAAACCCCCCGGGAGCTATATGGGCCATAGTGGGCCTTGGTGGAAAAAGAGAAGGGGCTGCCCTAGATGGGTTGTGCGCCTCCCCCTTCCCCTAGTCCTATTAGGACTAGGAGAGGTGGCCGGCCCCCTCCTCCTCTTTTCCCCCTCCGCGAATCCTATTCCGACTAGGATTGGGGGGGAATCCTACTCCTAGAGGGAGTAGGACTCTCCTGCGCCCTCCTCCTTGGCCGGACAGCCTCCCCCCTCTACTCCTTTATATACGGAGGCAGGGGACACCTCTAGACACACAAGTTGATCCACGTGATCTATTCCTTAGCCGTGTGCGGTGCCCCCTGCCACCATATTCCTCGATAATACTGTAGCGGAGTTTAGGCGAAGCCCTGCTGCCGTAGTACATCAAGATCGTCACCACGCCGTCGTGCTGACGGAACTCTTCCCCGACACATTTCTGGATCGGAGTCCGGGGATCGTCATCGAGCTGAACGTGTGCTCTAACTCGGAGGTGCCGTAGTTTCGGTGCTTGATCGGTTGGATCGTGAAGACGTACGACTACTTCCTCTACGTCGTGTCATCGCTTCCGCGGTCGGTCTGCGTTGGGTACGTAGACAACACTCTCCCCTCTCGTTGATATGCATCACATGATCTTGTGTGTGCGTAGGAAATTTTTTGAAATTACTACGAAACCCAACATTGACACCGACACCCTCCACTCCCACGATGTCCCTTTTTCCTGAAAGAACTATGTGGCGCGTTGGCTCATCGTATGATGTATTCGCTTGCTTATCTTTTTTTTCTCGGTTTGGTAGACATGTCCTTCACATAGATAACCTGTGCCACATCATTGGCTAGGACAAATGGTTCGTCAGTGTACCCAAGATTGTTCAGATCCAGTGTTTTCATTCCGTACTGTGGGTCTACCTGTACCTCGCCTCCTGACAGATTGACCCATTTGCACTTAAACAAAGGGACCTTAAAATCATGTCTGTAGTCAAGTTCCCATATGTCCACTATGTAACCATAATATGTGTCCTTTCCCCTCTCGTTGTTGCATCAAAGTAGACACTGTTGTTTTGGTTGGTGCTCTTTTGATCTTGGGCGATCGTGTAAAATGTATTCCCATTTATCTCATATCCTTTGTAAGTCAATATAGTCGAAGATGGTCCCCTGGACAACGAGTACAGCTCATCACAAACAGTATTGTCACCTCTGAGACGTGTTTCCAACCAACTGCTGAAAGTCCTGATGTGTTCACATGTAATCCAGTCGTCACACTGCTCCGGGTGTTTGGAGCGCAGACTGTTCTTGTGTTCATCGACATACGGGGTCACCAAGGTAGAGTTATGTAGAACTATGTAGTGTGCTTGAGACCAAGAATGCCCGTCCCTGCATACTATTGAGTCCGCTCCTAGCGTGTCTTTTCTAGTCAGTCTCCCATCATACCGCGATTTAGGGAGACCTATCTTCTTAAGGCCGGGAATGAAGTCAACACAAAACCCAATGACATCCTCTGTTTGATGGCCCATGGAGATGCTTCCTTCTGGCCTAGCACGGTTACGGACATATTTCTTTAGGACTCCCATGAACCTCTCAAAGGGGACATATTGTGTAGAAATATGGGGCCCAGAATGACAATCTCGTCGACTAGATGAACTAGGACGTGCATCATGATATTGGAGAAGGATGGTGGGAACACCAGCTCGAAACTGACAAGACATTGCGCCACATCACTCCTTAGCCTTGGTATGATTTCTGGATCGAACACCTTCTGAGAGATTGCATTGAGGAATGCACATAGCTTCACAATGGCTAATCGGACGTTTTCCGGTAGAAGCCCCCTCAATGCAACCGGAAGCAGTTGCGTCATAATCACGTGGTAGTCATGAGACTTTAGGTTCTGAAACTTTTTTTTTGGAATATTTATTATTCCCTTTATATTTGTCGAGAAGCATACTGAGCAGGCATTCAAAAAAGATTTCCTTCTCTTCTTTGGTAAGAGCGTAGTTGGCAGGACCTTCATACTGCTTTGGAGGCATGTCGTCTTTTTCGTGCAAACGTTGTAGGTCCTTCCGTGCCTCAGGTGTATCTTTTGTCTTCTCATACACGCCCAAGAAGCCTAACAGGTTCACGCAAAGGTTCTTCGTCACGTGCATCACGTCGATTGAAGAGCGTACCTCTAGCTCTTTCCAGTAGGGTAGGTCCCAAAATATAGATTTCTTATTCCACATGGGTGCACGTCCCTCAGCGTCATTCGGAACAGCTAGTCCTCCGGGACCCTTTGCAAATATTACGTGTAAATCAGAGACCATATCAAGTATGTGATCACCGGTACGCATGGTGGGCTTCTTTCGGTGATCTACCTCGCCTTGGAAATGCTTGCCTTTCTTTCGACATTGATGGTTGGTCGGGAGAAATCGACGATGGCTCAGGTACACATTCTTCCTGCATCTGTCCAGGTATATACTTTCGGTGTCAGCTAAACAGTGCGTGCATGCGTGGTATCCCTTGTTTGTCTATCCTGAAAGGTTACTGAGAGCGGGCCAATCGTTGATGGTTACAAATAGCAACGCATGCAGATAAAATTCATGTTGTTTGTGCTCATCCCACGCACGTACACCATTTCCATTCCACAGCTGTAAAAGTTCTTCAACTAATGGCCTTAGGTACACATCAATGTCGTTGCCGGGTTGCTTAGGGCCTTGGATGAGAATTGGCATCATAATGAACTTCCGCTTCATGCACATCCAAGGAGGAAGGTTATACATACATAGAGTCACGAGCCAGGTGCTGTGATTGTTGCTCTGCTCCCCTAAAGGATTAATGCCATCCGCGCTTAAAGCAAACCATACGTTCCTTGGGTCACTTGCAAACTGAGCCCAGTACTTTCTCTCGATTTTTCTCCACTGCGACCCGTCAGCGGGTGCTCTCAACTTCCCATCTTTCTTACGGTCCTCACTGTGCCATCGCATCAACTTGGCATGCTCTTCGTTTCTGAATAGTCGTTTCAACCATGGTATTATAGGAGCATACCACATCACCTTCGCAGGAACCCTCTTCCTGCGGGGCTCTCCCTCAACATCACCAGGGTCATCTCGTCTGATCTTATACCGCAATGCACCGCATACCGGGCATGCGTTCAAATCCTTGTACGCACCGCGGTAGAGGATGCAGTCATTAGGGCATGCATGTATCTTCTCCACCTCCAATCCTAGAGGGCATACGACCTTCTTTATTGCATACGTACTGTCGGGCAATTCGTTATCCTTTGGAAGCTTCTTCTTTAATATTTTTAGTAGCTTCTCAAATCCTTTGTCAGGCACAGCATTCTCTGCCTTCCACTGCAGCGATTCCAGTACGGTACCGAGATTTGTGTTGCCATCTTCGCAATTGGGGTACAACCCTTTTTGTGATCCTCTAACATGCGATCGAACTTCAGCTTCTCCTTTTCACTTTCGCACTTTTCCCTTGCATCAACAATGACCCGGCGGAGATCATCATCGGGCACATCGTCTGATTCCTCTTGATCTTCAGCTTCCCCCGTTGCAGCATCACTGTATTCAGGGGGCACATAGTTGTCATCGTCCTCTTCTTCTTCGATGTCTTCCATCATAACCCCTATTTCTCCGTGCTTCATCCAAACATTATAGTGTGGCATGAAACCCTTATAAAGCAGGTGGGTGTGAAGGATTTTCTTGTCAGAGTAAGACCTCGTATTCCCACAATCAGGGCATGGACAACACATAAAACCATTCTGCTTGTTTGCCTCAGCCACTTCGAGAAATTTACGCACGCCCTTAATGTACTCGGAGGTGTGTCTATCACCGTACATCCATTGCCCGTTCATCTGCGTGCATTATATATAATTATGTGTGTCAAAAGTAGGAAAATTAGATAAGTATCTATCTAAAGTAAGAATTTTTTTTCTTTCAGAAAGAAGATAAGAACAAGAGGCTCACCACGATGGTGCCGGTGACGAGATCGGCGCGGGCGATCAACGGCGGTGAAGACGAGGACGGGGAGTGACGGACCGCTAAACCTAGACAAATCTCGGAAAAAATGGAGCTCGGAGGTCGAGCTTCGAGAGGAGAAAGCTTAACTAGTTTGGCTCGGGCATTTCATCAAACACCTCACATGCATAAGAGGTGAGTTAGAGCACCCAAATGCCCTTCCTCGCCGGCCAGCAAAAAACAGAGCACTGTGGAGTGCTCTGCTCGCCGACGATGGGGTATATATAGGCAACTCATCTGTCCCGATTCGTGGCTGGAACTGGGACTAAAGCCCAGCCTTCTGTCCCGGTTCGAGCCAAGAACCGGGACCAATGTTTGTGGGCCAGGAGCGAGGCCCATTGGTCCCGGTTCGTGCCTAGAACCGGGACAAATGGGTCCATACGAACCGGGACCAATGGCCATGAGGCCCCGGCCGGCCCCCTGGCTAAAGAACCGGGACGAATGCATCCATTGGTCCCGGTTCGTGGCAGAACCGGGACTAATGGGCTGGCCAGGCCCGAACGAAAGTCCCTTTTTCTACTAGTGTTATGGAGGCCATTGGATCAGGGTTCATAGGTTCACTACTGCCACCTGTCAAAGCCGCGGTGACACATAGGTACCCGAACTTGGTCTTATTCACCCAAATGAAAGAAGACTTCCATATCCTAGTTGGATCAAGAACTCTAATTCTCGCTATTTGGAATGGACCCAATTCTATTGAGTCTGACTCATAGTGGTAATCTTTCTTTACTGAGTAATCAAACATTCATGAAAAGACATACCTTATCTTTGGATCATGTTATACATATAATACACCATAATTTTACTAGACTGGCACATGTCTCATCTAATAACTGATACTCCACCTAAGGTGTTGGAAACGCTCATGAATTCACCTCGAGTAGTAAGTAAACATTGCAATATTAACATATAGTTGACAACACTTAATCTCAGTGCTCGTGGTACAGATGATAACAAGTCATACAATTGTCTTGTTCTTAGTGGGGTAAAGCCGCCGGACCTTTTCCTGTCTTATTGTGGTCAGAAGTAATTTACAAATAGGCATCTACGCCATCTAATGCACACCACTCTTTCTATTTCTTTTTCATCTGAAGTATATTGAATTAAATTTTGACAATTGAGTAAATTATGTAGTTGATACAAATATGTGTGTGTTCTTGAATGTTTTAATATCGTTAAAAATCATGACTGGGATCTTTGAAGTCTATTGTCTAACATATATCTTAATAGTGATTTCTAGTATATTATTATGTATATTTATCTGTATAAACCTCTAAAGAATAAATTCATCCGTTGGCAAATGGGCCTTGAAACTTTAGAGTTTAATTAGCTAACAATTTCAGAGCATCTCCAGCCGCGCCCCCAACAGGCCCTCCCCAGACATTTTTTTCGCGCTGGCACCCAAAAATCGGCCCAGCCGCGTCCCCAGGAGGTCGTTTTTCGCCGGTTTAGGCCGAAACTGGCGCCGGCGGACCCAGGCCGAAACCGGCGTGCTGGGGGGTGCCCGGGGGCGCCGGGGCGAGCGATTTTGATGCGAAAGAGGATGGGCCCGCCGAGTCAGCGAGACGCCGCTTCATCGCCTCGATTCCCACAGAAATCAATGCGGCTAGCCAAGGCTGCCGCGCTACTGCGCCGGTCAGCCTCCATTGATGCCTCACGAGCAGCGCAGTGAAGGCCGCGATGCGCGGCCCGCCCTCACCCGCCACACGGCGCCCTCATCATCAACGAGGGTGCCCGGCCCTCCCCGCCTGGTCCGGCACCGACGAGGCGCTCCCTCCGCCTGGTCCGGTGATACGTCCATTTTGCATCATGCTTTTATATCGATATTTATTGCATTATGGACTGTTATTTCACTTTATGTCACAATACTTATGGCTATTGTCTCTTATTTTACAAGGTTTACATAAGGAGGGAGAATGCCGGCAGTTGGAATTCTGGGCTGGAAAAGGAGCAAATATTAGAGACCTATTCTGCGCAACTCCGAAAGTCCTGAAACTCCATGGAACATCTTAAAATAAATAAAGAAAAATCCTCGCCAAAGATGAAGGCCAGGGGGCCCACACCCTGCTCACGAGGGTGGCCCCCCCCTAGGGCGCGCCCCCCTACCTCATGGACCCCTTGGTGGCTCTCCGACGTCCATCTTCTCCTATATGAAGTCTTTCAATGAGAAAAAATAGGAAGGAACTTTTTGGGACGAGACTCCGCCGCCACGAGGCGGAACCAATCTAGAGCTCCGGCAGAGCTGTTCTGCCGGGGATACTTCCCTCCGGGAGGGGGAAATCATCACCATCGTCATCACCAACGCTCCTCTCATCGGGAGAGGGTAATCTCCATCAACATCTTCACCAACACCATCTCATCTCCAAACCCTAGTTCATCTCTTGTATCCAATTCTTGTCTCAAAGTCCGGGATTGGTGCTAGTAGGTTGGTAGTAGTGTTGATTACTCCTTGTAGTTGATGCTAGTTGGTTTATTTGGTGGAAGATCATATGTTCAGATCCTATATACATATTATTACCCCTCTGATTATGAACATGAATATGCTTTGTGAGTAATTACGTTTGTTCCTGAGGACAAGGGAGAGGTCTTGCTATAGTAGTCATGTGAATTTGGTATTCGTTTGATATTTTGATAAGATGTATGTTGTCTAGCCTCTAGTGGTCTTATGTGAACGTCGACTACATAACACTTCACCATTATTTGGGCCTAGAGGAAGGCATTGGGAAGTAATAAGTAGATGATGGGTTGCTAGAGTGACAGAAGCTTAAACCCTAGTTTATGTGTTGCTTCGTAAGGGGCTGATTTGGATCCACATGTTTCATGCTATGGTTAGGTTTACCTTAATACTTTTGTTGTAGTTGCGGATGCGTGCAATAGAGGTTAATCATAAGTGGGATGCTTGTTCAAGTAAGAACAGCACCCAAGCACCGGTCCACCCACATATCAAATTATCAAAGTATCGAACGCGAATCATATGAACGTGATGAAAACTAGCTTGACGATATTCCCATGTGTCCTCGGGAGCGCTTTTCCTATTATAAGAGTTTGTTCCGGCTTGTCCTTTGCTACAAAAAGGATTGGGCCACCTTGCTGCACTTTATTTACTTTTGTTACTTGTTGCTCGTTACAATTTATCTTATCACAAAACTATCTGTTACCACTTATTTCAGTACTTGCAGAGAATACCTTGCTGAAAATCGCTTATCATTTCCTTTTGCTCCTCGTTGGGTTCGACACTCTTACTTATCGAAAGGACTACGTTAGATCCCCTATACTTGTGGGTCATCATCCGGCCAAAGCCCGAGCTGGGGCTGCTCCCCGTGAAGCCGTAGCACGTCGACATGGTGGCCCCCGACGACGCGTCCGCCCTCAAGTGGGCGAAGGAGGACTACGTCCGCGAGCAGGTGCGTCGCCAGCGCCGGGCGTACCTGGAGCTTCAGGCCCGTCGTCGCGGCCGCAAGGAGGGCGGCGTCATCGTCCTCGACGGCGACGAGGAGGACGAGGAGCCCCTCAACCTTCAGTTCGGTTTCTGATCACGGTGGTGCTCCTGGTCTTGTTCTGCATCACGTGTGCGCCCGGGCGGCGACCCTGGGCTTGTAGCGGTGGTCATCTTCTCCGTCGGAGGTGGTCGGCCTGAGGCTGGGTGGTCAAATCTCAAGATCCGTCATCTCGTCCCGGCTGCGAGTTGAGGAGACACAATTGCTGGTGAAAACCAAGCCTACGACAGGCGATGGTGGCGCTCCTGCGCCATTACCTTGATGAAGGCATCGTCATGTAACTACTGTCGACCCACTCGTGCTGCTCCGGGGTAAACCCTAAGATCTGGTCTTCCAGATCAGACGATGGCGGCACTACGGTATCGTTTCTCTCTTGGGAGCATCGTTTGTGGAGCAGCACTTGAAGATAGAGGTAGGAGGTGGAGCGGCTTCATCTTGCATAGAGCTTCGGCGGAGATGTCAAGTCATGACTGGCCGACAGGTGTTACGTTGTGTCATGCCTGTTCGGCAGGTGTTACGGACGATAGATCTTCCAGATACTTCTGTGTCGGCGGGTGGTACGTGGCGGCATATGGTGTTGCGGTGTACCAGTGGTGATCGCAACGTGCTCAGCAGTTTGCGCGCGGGGAGGTGGTGCCGTTGGACGTCGTGGTGGCGTCGACGGATGTCCGTACTGGCAAGAATAATGTGGATCTTTTTTCTGAAGATGGGTCAGCGGTTCGATGATGATGGCGGCTTCTAAAATGTACGCATGTGATGTACGCTTTAGGTTTGTTGCACCAATTATAGCTTCCAATACGTTATATGGATGGTCGGCGATGACACCGATTTTAGATATGAAAAGAGCACTCAACATTATTGAGTTTGTAAATGTGAGTGGTGGTTTCGGATGGCTTGATGTATGTTTTTATCAGACCTTTCTTGAATAGATGGCTACATACATCGATTGATGCAAGAGACAGGAGGTTTTAACCTCCTTTTCCAAAAACAAATGCAAACTTTACTCAATTGCACCAAAGCACTTGAGCGACATGATTTTGAGTATGATTAGCATCTAACGATAGGTCAATATTCATTGCACAAGTGGCATGCAAACTGTTGAGTATATTGATTATTATGAAGTATAGGATATACTATAATTTGGTGCTGCCTTGTCTTGTCCTTTAAGTTGGTCTTTGTACTCTTATATATATACCCACGGGGCTCAAGCAATATAATGAACTATTTCACCAAATCTCTCTCAACACCAGTGCGTGCCTTCGTTTACAATGTGTTCCCGGGCTTGGCAAACCCGCTGTGAAGCGTCGCCAACAACATCTTCTTCCCGGCGCACCACTACTTCGACATCACTGCGCCCATGACTAACTCGGCGCCTCTTTGCGCCCGCGGCTCCACGGCGACTTTCTCAACACCGGCTACCCCGACTTGACATCGACCAGGGCGTTCTTCGCACGGCAACCTCGACCACGGCTATACCACATACGCTCTCGGCTACTTCGACAAACGGTACAAAGGGCTACCGCCTGCTTGAGCAACCTCGTCGGTTTTCACTCCAGCCACAAGTCCGTGATGCATCGACCGTTACGACTCTGGAGGGGTGTCCGTCGGCTTGCCTTCAGATTCTTCTCCAGTCTCACCGTCTGCGTCGCTACCGTTGTGACTGCGGGAGGATGATGTTGAATATATTGATTATTAGGAAGTATAAGATATACTAGGATTTGGTTTTGCCTTGTTTTGTACTCCAAATTAGTCTTTGTACTCCTATATATATATATATATATGTCAACGAGGCTCAAGCAATATAACAAACTATTTCATCAAATCTCCCTCTCCCTTCTAACACAAACTTTACTCCATTTCTAACCCGCAAAATACATCATTGAGCGACGCGAAGTGGTTAACCGACGAACATGCAACTATATATATATATATATATATATATATATATATATATATATATATATATATATATATATATATATGGCAATCAATGGCCAAGATTAGCGAGCAATCATCAGTGGCGGTGCCTACTGCCTACATGTCACTCTAGTGGATTCCACCACTTAATCTTTGCTTTGCTGATGGATTTAACCAGTGATGGACTGATTCCAGCACCTAATTTCTGGGTCCCACAATAGTCCAAAGTGCTCCTTAGTTAAATAGGACACATCATCGATTTTCAGCAGCAATGCGGACGACAGAAATCAGACGATTCACAGACGACATATACATCCAGCCGGACATGCGCATGAATGAGCAGGGTATCGGCCGTTGGATTTTCAGGTCGTGCATAGATCGGGCAAAAGGTGTGTGGAGCAATTTCGTCTTCTGTATTGAGTTGATCTTGCACTTTTGTACTTTTGAAACTTCTGCTATTACACCGTATATACAGATATTGATTATTAATTTTTATGTTTACATTATGTTTTCCCGGATTCTAGTTTCGTCCTAGGTCGACCCTTGAAATGTCCAGACCGGCCATGTAACATGTTATACTCTTCTACTTCCCCTTTACAGCTTTCAAGATAAACTTAGCCTCTGCCTAGTCCTCTGCTACAGAATGTACACTCTCCATTGCAACCATGATTTTATTTTATTTCTTACGATCATACTGATTTCTGTAGGATTTTATAGTATTGAAACGTTAAAACGTACTTTCAAAAAAAAAACGTTAAAACGTCCCCAACAAACAGTTCATCATTGCACCAACCACACTTGAGCGACATGATTTTGAGTATGATTGGCATCTAACGACAATATAATGCTTTGATCTAAGCATATCTACCCGGTTCCAATCTATGTGCAAACTGCTGTTGTATGAACACCAGAGCGATTATGGCAGATTGTATCCATGTGGTGCCCGAATGATTGTAACGACCTTCGCGCCTACCCGATAAAAAATGCGCCCCATGCACAAGACGTGTGTGGTCTGCCCCTGCACCAGCAGTATAAAGCCGCGCCATCTCCTGTGCTTCTTCGCACCCCACACACACCAACCGCCTTCTACTTTGCAAGCATTTCCAAGAAGCTCTAGTCCAGGGCAGCCACCATGGCACGCCGTTTCCTGGCCGTGCTCGCCGTCGTCCTGGCGCTCTCGCAGGCCGCCTCGGCCAAGCCCTGGCTCGACGAGAAGTTCAACACGGACGGCAATGTCCGGACGGGATACGACGCTTCAGGGCAGCAGGTGGTGACGCTCAGCCTCGACCAGCGCTCCGGCGCCGGCTTCAACTCCGATGAGCAATACCTCTACGGTGAGTTCAGTATCCAGATGAAGCTCATCCCGGGAAACTCCGCCGGCACCGTCTCCTGCTTCTACGTAAGTTCATGAGCTGGCTTAATTTCGACAAGGACCAAAACTAATCTTATATATAGCTAGCTGACTCAACGTTGCTGCTTTGTGTATGGATATATAATTGATTGCAGCTTTCTTCCGGTGATGGCGACGGTCATGACGAGATCGACATGGAGTTCATGGGCAACTCCAGCGGCCCTGGCCATCCAGTGGTGCTCAACACCAACGTGTGGGTCAACGGCGACGGCAAGAAGGAGCACCAGTTCAACCTCTGGTTCGACCCCGCCGCCGACTTCCACACCTACACCATCATCTGGAACCCGGAGAACATCCTCTTCAAGGTTGACAACCTCTTCATCCGGTCCTTCAAGCGCTTCGCCGGCATCCCCTACACTAGCTCCAAACCCATGAGGCTGCACGCCACGCTCTGGGACGGCAGCTTCTGGGCGACCGAGAAGGGCAAGGTCCCCATCGACTGGTCCAACGCGCCCTTCAACGTCTTGTACCGGAACTACTACGCCAACGCCTGCGTCAGCGGCGGCGCGTGCCATGCCGGCAGCGACGGGTGGATGAACAGGCAGCTCAACGGCGCCGAGTGGGGCACCGTGAAGTGGGCGGAGCGCAGTTACATGAGCTACAACTACTGCGAGGATGGGTACAGGTTCCCGCAGGGGTTCCCCGCCGAGTGCAGCCGCTACTGATCCCTGCTCTGATGTCTGATCTAGAGGGCCGGGCATTCATCCATTGTTTGATATCTTTTTCTTCGATACAGTACTTGATTCTTGTTCTTCTTTGTGAATTTGTAATTAAAAAGCAGCCCTGCGGCAGCGTGTGGGCGATTGTTTGTACATTTTTCCTAAAGAAAGAAGCATGTAATTTTTATTCACAAGCAGTAGTGCTATATATGACAATCTTCTTTTATTCACAAGCAGTATATACTACTACTCCCTCCCTGTCATATTAATTTTCGCCAAAGTTAATATATCTAGATGTATTTTAATGGTAAATACATCAATTTGAGCAACAACTAATATAAGACGGAGGAAGTACTTGTCTAGCAAATCAATCTTAGAGGTTTAAAGTATATTATAATATAGTACTGAGCATGCATTTAGCTTAGTTTAGATGATTAGGTTTCTTGTGGTTGAATTCATTTTGACTTTCGGTAATGTTTGTTTGGTGAGAGATGCTCAAAGGTAGAGTTTGCATGTGTACATTTATAGAAGTAAGTGTATGTGTGTATGTGATCATTTGTGATTGTACTGAGTAAAAAAGAATATAGTACTAAGCAACGCCATTGTGAAAGTTTAGGCCGCACCAAAGTAAGCAGTAAAGTAGGAAAACTAGCCAAAAAATAATTCTGATTCCTTTATATGCATGATCGCGTGATTTACCCGTGTGTCAATCTTTCTGAAGAAACGATGTCCATGGTGTTATGGACAGAAAAGACAAAACCAATGTTGGAAAAAGGTTTTTTCGAAGCTTTTTAGAAGTCTGATTTTGTTTTTTAAGCCTAAGACAGAGCATATATGTCATTTTGCCATGAAATTTTACACATTGTAGAAAACACTCAGCTATGTTAATCCCAAGCAGAATTACGAAATCTCAGTCGATTGAGACTTAACGAAGTCTCAGTCGATATATCCATGAGATCTTACATGAAGGTCCGTGTAAAAAAATTCTTTTTTTATATGTTGTGTCACTTGATCGAGACTTGGTTAAGCCTTAAGTCGACTGAGATCTAGCCACATCGAATTATTTTTCTGTCATTTTTTAGATTTTTACAGTTCATTCCGGTGCATGTGCCACCGTAGCATTTCCAGGCACGATACTCTTTCTGTTACTGCATACCGCAATGCATCGGTGCTGCACAGCCAGCATGCTAGATATACGGACACGTACGTACGTACGTTTGCTTGTACAAGAAGAGAACAGCTAGCACGCTGTATCATGCATGCATTGCATGCATACGCTACATCTTTATACCCGACCGTGCCAACCCCAACAATGACTTAGTCCCGCCGGTGGCATATATAAGTATCTAGTAACCTTTTCCGGCACCGCAAATTGTATGATCGGTCTATATATACACTTTTGTGCTGTCTCGCCCACTAATAATACCGGTTGGTGGTGTTGATTATATTTATATATAGTACTATAACGAACTGATCCATATGATATGCAGGTAGGGCATCGTCGCCTACCTCCGTCCGTTGACGCTTTGGCCAAAGTCCGCCAGCCTCTTCGCTGGAGAGCGGACATCCCGCGGCCTCTTGCGGTAGCTTCACGTGCTTTGGCATTATGTAATGGGAGACACGTCCGTCTTTCAACGCGCTAACCAGCTGCTAACACGGCATGGCATGTGTTCGTGGGCGGCCGAACGAACGAACCAGACAGTATGCCGCCGCGTCCACCGCCGCGCCGAATGTGCATGTGCATGTCCACCCACCGGCGGACGCGCGCGCCAGAGTCAACAACCACTAAGGTAACGCAGGCACCAACGATCACATTCCATGTTTGAGGGGCGCACGAGCAATAGTAACATCTGCCGCGTACTCCGTGGCAGAATTTATCTTTGACCATTGGCATGTCTAAAATTAGGTGTACCCCTCTTATTTTAGGGGTGCACTCTGATGAAGAGGCCGAGGAATATCCTCTTTTTCAATTTATTTTTTTTAGAAATTCCGCCTATTTTTGGCCGGTGGCTGTTCATTGGGCGATTTGGGCCGTCGGGCAGGGATTGTAGGGTTCCGGATTTTTTAGAGGGGGTTAATAGTCGTCGATCTTTAAAGGAGGCAACATAGCTCGGCGAATCAGCCAGACGACACGGTAGGGCAGTGGACTCGGAGTGTCTTTGGCCGCGGGGTAGCGGGTAGAGTGTTGGTGGACAGAAAAAGAGAATGGGAGGGGGCATAAAACAAAGGGCACCAAATATATGTGAAGGTGGTGTGGGCGGGTCAAAGTTGAGCATGAGAGATCACACTGTAGAGAAACAACGTGGCCGAAGACTCTAGCTCAATCGAACAACACTGAATATGAAACTGACGACATTACACCCGTGGCGACGCTAGAGCGAGAACTTAGTGATCTCAAGCGTATATACTTGTACGTATATGTAGATAAAAAACAGTAAAGCAAAGGCGTATTACTAGAGCTAACTCATTTTTTGTGATGGCGCTTGACATCACAAATTACAAGTAGCACCGACTTTTTTTCATGAATATAGGCGGAGATTATCATTTCATTGATAGAAGGGAAGAAAATACCGTGGCAGACCTCATGAAGCATACACTGGTAGGCGCTTACGAGGTCGCTATGAGCAGAGGAAGGGGGTGCTCAGCCCTCATACAACCGAGTCAGGGCCGGTCCTGAGATTTTGGAGGCCCGGGGCGAGAGTAAAAGTCGGGGCCCTTAATATAGACATCTTAACAATAACATTGAATATAGGTACATGTATTATCAAGCACTTAAGTGCATCCAATACTAGTATGCATATCAAGTACTTTATAAATATTACCTTTAATAATAATTATAACATTCTTTGATGCAAAATCACTTATGATGGGGTCGTTGCCAATATCATCCAATATTTTCTTCTCGATTCCATTATGTTGCCAAACCATATAACCTCTCTTGGGTCATTGCCTCATTGGTGACCTCAGATAGTTCCTCAATAATTTTAACTTCAAAAAACTTCTTCCGGCCTATACGATAGTCACAGGTATAGTAAATAAAGATGTGATAAGCAATGGAGATATCAGGATAACAACCAACTTCTCTTGACATTCTTGAAATCTCCATAGCATATATTACAATCATCTGGCAAAGTGAATCCGCAATTTTCAATTCAGAAATAAGATCATATACCTCAACATCACATGAACTATGAAGAGAGAAAGTTTCTGCAAATTTTGTGCACCACTCTTCAAGTTCATTATCATCAATGACTTCATAGTTTCCGAGCTAAAAAAATTCCAAATATATCTTTAAACACCATAGATTCTTTCAATCTACCATTCAAAGAAGTGATCGCTATCAACCAAAAAAAATATTTAACTTGGACAGCCTTCTCAAATTCTAGAATTTCTTCTCGACAATCACTTTCGTCAAATTGTTTCTTCTTGTAACACGACGTCCTACCAGAAACAATGGACCTACACTCATTTCATTTGTAATAACTTTGGCAATTATCAAACTAGCAGAAAACCCCTCATCTCTATATATAGATCTTAAAATATTGTGTTATACCTTGTATTTTCTTTCTTTTCCTTTGTCGCTAGCAGATGCATATTTTCTTCCAGATGATATGATGACACAACGCTGAAAAAATTCATTAATTGTTGAACAGGGCAACTGAGCCGGCTATGCATCTACAGAACCATAATAAGAATACATGTTATACCTCGGATGGCCGAATCAGCGATGGATGGAAACCAGAGCCAGATTACGACGGGCCCCCGGCGAATTGAAATCGGCGGCGAGGGACTGATGATCTAAATTAGGATTAGGAGAAAAGGAGAAAAAAGCGTCGAGCACACAGTCGCGAACAATCGAAGCCTCGGCGTCTGCTAGAAATCGCTGCGTCAATGCGAGATGAAATAGAAAGGGATCAATCACTCCTATTTTTACGTGAAAAAAAGGGAAAGAAACGATTGCTGCCGCTGTGCCTCGCTGGCCTGCTGCGTGTGTGCTGCATGCTGCGTGAGGCCCAGACGGCGGATCTGGCTTGCCTGATCCCTCCTCATGCTCCCATCCGTGCTCCCACTTCATCCTACGACTGTCCTTTTTTCTTTTTTGCCTTTCTAATCTAATCATCCCCCCCTGATTTAAGGGGATGAGGCCGGGTCTTATTTGTTCCAATCAAATCAAGCCGCGTACGCGGGAGCACGGATGGGAGCACACGCAGGGAGCAGGCAAGTCTCGTCCACAGACGGCCAGCCCAATATCTGCCTCGCTGGATATATAGGCTAAAAAAGGCTACGTTACATACCTGGGGAGGGGCCCTTGAACTTTGGGGGCCCGGGGCGGCCGCCCCCCTGCCCCTCCCCAGGGCCGGCCCTGAACCGAGTCAGGTTACACGAATGATCGAACTAAGCCCTCTAGCACCGGCGTTGGCCCATGTGCGAGCTTCCTCCTTAATGTTGTGTATCAGGAGGGTGGTGGAAGGTGCCACGCCGTCGAAGATGCAACCGTTGCGGTGTCCCCATATGGCCCAAGCACTCAACGCAATGAGAGAAGCTGGGCCTTTGCGCTGGCCTGCTGGGGAGTCATGGAGGGTCGTTGCCCACCAATCGTAGAAGCCCACGGTGTCGTCGGGAGGAAGTGTAGTAAAACGACACCAGGATAGGATGTCATACCACACCATGCGGGACACAACGCATCCAACAAGCAGATGGTGCATGGTCTCCTCCTCCTGGTCACAAAGGCTACAGGCAGCGGTTGTGGTAGGCCGTGGTGGGCAAGCCTCGCGAAGGTCCAGCGTCGTTCCAGACCGGCAAGCCAGAGGAAGATCTTTATTCCCTCTGGTGCCCAAGGCTTCCAGGTGAGTCTCCAAGTAGGGGAAGTCGTGGATCCATAGAATAGCATGAGGTAGCAGGACTAGGCGGAGTAGGTGCCACTCTCGGTCCACCTCCAACGGATGGTGTCCGGTGTATTTTGTAGCGAGATGTCATGAAGGCGCCGCCACACGTCCACGTACTGGATAGTGGACTCGACCCCTAGGGCCCCCTGAATTTCATCGATCCAGGCCCTGCCGGGGATGGCCTCCGAGACTAGCCTGCGGTTGCGACAGCGTTTAGGGACAAGAGCTACGAGGGCGGGAGCAATCTCAGCGATGGTGGAACCATCAAGCCAAGGGTTGATCCAGAAGCGGCACTTGATGCCATCTCCAAGTGTCCAGGAGGTCGAGGCACGGAAGATCTGTCGCACATGGGAGGTAGCGGGCAGGTGAAGATGGCTCCAGGGCCTCGTCGGATCCGTGGCCTAAAGCCATAGCCAACGCGTGCGCAGAGCGATGCCAGCACGCTGCAAATCTCGGATGCCGAGCCCCCCAAGTTGCCGCGGACGACACACCCTTGGCTAGCTGACAGGGCAGCTACCCGACCTCGCATCCTTATTCCCATGCCATAGGAAGTCGCAAATAAGGCGGTTTGCCAACTTCAAGATGGTGGGGCAGAGCGCCATGGCTAGCATGACTGCACCGTCACTACATTATACAACTCACCACCATAACCATAGATACCCACCTTGGATAGAAAACCCAAACAAATCATAAATGGCTTTAAGTATGGCCACAACATATGGTTATAAGCCTTTGCCATATCAAGTTTTAATGCACAAAATCTATTGTGCTTTCTTCTTCAGAAAATGAAGAACTTTATTTGTGTTGATTTTGTTATCACTGATCAATCTTTCGGCTACAAACATTGGCTGCTCTTATCATATGATATCTAGTAGTCCTCTTATCCGTATTAATTTATGGCTGATTTAGTATAAAGTTGCACTAAATCAGTGACAATTTATATGGATAGGAGGTAGTAGGGTTTTCTTCAATTTTTTTGCCAATACTTTTGAAACAACGTCAACGCCACATTACACAGACTTGTGGGTGGAATTTACATAAGAGAGTAGAATTTGATACCTTAGCAATCATCACGATATAATTTATTCAAAGAATCTAGATCATCTACTCCATTCAAATCATTAAGGACATCCTTTATAACTTCCGGTCCATAGAAATATCCATGTCGCTGATAGAATCATAGAAGTGTGAAGGGAGGCCAGGGCGGATCCAATAGGGGTGCCATGGTACCCCACTTAGCACTAATTTTCTGAGAACTTAATGCTATTTTATGACTATTTTGTGAGGATTATAACGACGTTCAGACTAGAATACGCTATGATTAGTATAGTTTTCATAAATTTTGAACGATGTATTAAAATTATGTTGCTTATACATAATCTTCTATATCTAAATAGCTAGCCCCTACTAATATATTTCTCTCAACATACAAGTATACCACCTCATCATAAAACATGCATAGAAAAAGGCCCACCTCAACATGCAACTATGCATATTAAAAATCCACTTCAATATGCAACCATGTATGCATGTAAAATTCCATTCTATTATGACATTTACATTTAATTATTATATATTTCAAAAACTATTATTTCAAATATTGATCTTTCGTATAACCAAAAACCTCATTGAAATATTGCAAAATATCCCCGCAACAACGTGCGGGGCATCATCTAGTATAAGTAAATTGTGGCACCCCCGGCACTAAGTTACTAGTTCTGCCACTGTGGAGGCGCCCAACTTTGTTGGAAAGATTTGAAAGAGTGCATTCGTGGCACCATTCAACTTTCACAAGAACAGACTTTTAGACTTCTTCCATCCCATTGACGCCTTTGAAAACAAATACTTTCTCCGTTCCATATTAGTTGTCGCTCAAACGGATGTATTTAGAATTGAAATACATCTAGATATATCGATTTCGACAACAACTAATATGTGATAGTGGGAGTATACAACTTCGTATAAAACTCGATGGACATGATACTCTACTCTGCCGGCGATTCTGTGATCGATCTACGCATGCTCTCAAGCAAGCCAAAAAAAAACAAAGATACTATATTTTTCGGGCGTGGCTATGCATTGCTTAGTGCGATGCCGAGTGTTTTCTCCTTGAGGGAACAAGTAGTGGCCAGCTCAGTAACCACGTGGTCTTATCATGCTGATGTCGCTTTTACCTTTGTTTATATTAAAAAATACATATATTATGAAAATAATAATTAAGTTGATTTTTTAAAGTGTTCATCGCACATTTAAAAATATAAACCCAATGTTTTCTCAACTTTTAGAAAAAAATTCTACCATTCAAAGAAATGTGTGAATAGTCCAAAAATGTTCACATGCTTAAAAATGTAAATAATATTTTTAAGAAAATGCTATGCAATGTGAAAAAAATGATCATGTACTTCATAGTCAATATTTCGTACCATTCAAGAAAAAGTATGTTACATTCAGAAAAATGGTCAATCATTTCAAATAAAATGTTCGTGACATTTAAAAAAAGTTTATCCAATGTAAAAAATTGCTTGCATCATTAAAAAAATGTTTTGTATGATAAAAAATGTTTCAACATGTATTTGAAGAAAAACTATATTTAACATGTATTCAGAAAAAGTTCAAAACAAGTATTTTAAAAAGTTAAATCACATATTTATTAAATTTTAAACTTACATAAAATATTCTATATATATATACAAAAATGTACAATAGAAATGAAAAAAGTAGGCATCAGAACACATATTATTTAAAATGCTAATCATGTATCTGAAAAAAGTTAAATGTGTAAAGAAATATTCCTGCTGTATACGGAAAGTGTACAATACATATAAAAATGTAGACATGTGTTAAAAAGTAAATAATAAAAGAAGACAAAAGGTAGAAAGCCGGTGAAAACCGAGAAGAAAAGAAACCGAACAAAAAGCCTATGCAAAACTAGCATCCAGCAGGAGCCGAGGCACAAAGCGGGGCGGGCTGCTTGTGGGCTGGCCCGGTATAGGCGATGTACAACTCTGGCGTTGTTTCCTTCTTGGAATTTCCTAATTGATGGACAACTTTATTTTTTTTTGTGGGAAAACTTATGATCTATTCATTTTCAATCATGGTAGTACAAAGAACATCAGAAATAATAAAAATTACATCCAGATCCGTAGATCACCTAGCGATGACTACAAGCATTGAAGCGAGCCGCCATCATCATCGCCCTTTCCTTGCCGAAGCCGGAAAAACTTGTTGTAATAGACACTTGGGGGATCGTCGTGCTAAGGCCCACAGAACTAACGCACCAGAACAACAGCCACCACTGATGAAGAGACGGGTAAATTAGAAGGATCCAATATGAAGACACAAGAACGTAGACTGAATCTGAGTAGAACCATCGAACACAACCACTGACCGAATCATGCGAGATCCGCCGGAGACACACCTCCACACGTCCTCTGATGATGCTGGGCACACCACCGAAACGGGGGCTACCTAGGGAAAACCTTGTTCCATCTTTTTGGGGCCGCTATCGTCTCCTCTTCGTGAGCACGACAAAAATCCTAACAAAACCAAAAGAAACATCTAAAAATAGAGCCCTCCCGCTGGCAAGGGTAAGGATCCACCGCGCCCCCATGGCCCTAGAGACGAAGTGGACCGGCAACGGTGCCTACGGGAGACAAAGGAACCCTAACTTTTTTAGGGGAAGCAGCGGCGGTTGTGTGTGCGATGGGCAGCACTATGTCTTGCTTACATCGAGACCTAGCAGGCTCATGTGTCAAGGGAGCGCCAGATGGGCTAGCTGGCCCGGACGTGCGGGGGGCCACGATCTCGTTTCTGTGGTTATTTTATATATTCTGTTTTTCTTTCATTTATACTTTCAAATATTTTAAATAAATGTAAAACAAAAATTACTTTACATAAACGCTTGAGAAATTATTAACCAAGCATTTGAAAATTATTAAATACGTACAGAGAAAAAAGTTTTTATGTATACAAAAAATGTATTCAAAAACCAATGTGTGTGAAGAAGTTGATCATGTCTTTAAAAGATGTCAATCAAGCTTTGAAAGAAATATTTAAAAAGTATTTGAAAAATGTTAGTCAAGCATTTGAAAAAGGTTAAATATTGATAGGAAAATGTTGACCATATATCAAAAAATGTTTTAAATGTACTTGAATTTTTTTAATCAAGCATTTGATTTTTTTGTAAATATGTATGTAAAAACTGTTGAACATGTATTCAAAACAAGTTCATCGTGTATTGTATTAAAAAATTGCTAAGCTTGTATTTGAAACATCTTAATAAAGTATTTGAAAATATTTCACTGTATATATATTTTTTTGACAATGTATTCAAAAAAAGTTAATATTGCATTTGAGAGAAAAAAGTGAAACAAGCATATGAAAAATGTTAAATGTGTATGGAAAAAATATTGACCGTGCCATAAAAAATTGTCAGTCTTGTATATTAATTTTTTTAATCAAGTATTTAAAAATGTTTAAAAAGTGTATAGGAAAAATATTAATCATGTATTCTGAAAATGTTAATCTTGCATGTAGAAAATTTTAATTAAGCATTTGTAAAATATTAAAAATGTGTATAAAAAGTGGTGACCATGTATTTAAAAGTCATGAAAGAACAAAGAAAAAGAATAAAACCGATCAAACCCAGAAAGAAAGAAAAGAAAAGCAAATAAAGAAACTGAAAAGAAAGAAATGCAAAACAGCCCGTGAAGCCAACAAAAAACATAGAAAAAAGTAGACGAATAAAGAAGCCTCTAGAACGTTCGGAAAAAGGGTTTCTTCTATATGATTTCTTTCAGGTATACTTTTTTTGTTTCTTGTAATTTTTTATGTTTCCTTTTTTAATTCATTTATCCTCTTGTTTTCCTGTTTATTTTCATAAATGCAAAATTCTTGGTAGTTTAAACATTTTGTTCATGTTTTTCAACATTTGTTCTTTTCTCAAAAATATTCCACATTTGCAGAAAAAATTCGAAAATTCAAATTTTGTTCACATTTTTAATTAATGTTCAGAAATTCAAAAAAAATCACGAATCAAGTTTTTTCCAGATGAAAGAAATATCCATGTTTCAAAAATTCTTCCATTTTTCAAAAAATGCTTGTATTTTTCATAAAATATTCCTAAATTTGAGAAAATATTCGTGTTGTCAAATTTTATTCGCGGTTTCAGAAAATGTTTCCGTTTCAAAAATATCTCATAGATCCTAAAAATTGTCCACTCTTTCATGTTTTCAATAAAGTTACAGTTTCAAAATTTTTTTCAAAATTTTGAAAACTTTCCTGTTTCTGAAAAATTGTTTACAATATGGAATTTTTTGTGTTTTCAATTTTTTTTGAGTTTTTATTAAAAAAAATCAAACATTTGAAAATGTTCGCATTTCAAAAATATATTTACTTTTTCAATAGAATATGACGTCTGAATTGTGAAAAATGTGTAATTCTATCATGGTGTTCGATCCCTTATACCCGCACGACTTTTTCATAATTTTTCTTCTTCGGTTGTTAGCCACAGTTACTAATAGAAAGCAGCATCCCATACTAATGTTCCTTTGAATGTTCATTCTGGAATTAAATGTCACAAACAAGAGTCATACTTCAGACTTTGAACTGATTGTATCAGGAGTTGTAATCTGCAAATTTAGAGATAGGGGACGGTTTGTGTGCTGCTGGGCCGGCCCAGTCGGGAGAGCTGATGTGCGGCGCACATTTGTTGGATGCAGTGCACATCATATGAGGGGCCCCCTCTCTTCTTTTACCCCTAGCACGCTATTCCTCCGCCTCGCAGTTCGTCCCATGGGTTACAGGCCAAGACAGTAGCTCATGTGCTACACTCGTCTGCTTGACGTGGTGCGCGTCATATAGAAGGTCCTTTCTTTTTTCATGTAGCACGCTATTGCTCCGACTCCCAATTGGTCCCATGGACTACAACCAAAGAAAATATCATTTGGCCGTTAGCAATTCATGTAGGCCAAGACTTCTAAGCCATGGGAATGATGGTTGGACATTAGCAGGATGATATGTATCACAATACCCTTCGATCGCCCACTATCGTAGGAAAATGGGCGGCCCATTAGGAAGCGCTCTCTCGCTTTGCTTCAAGGTTCCACGGTCATTTCGGAACTTTCCATTCTGTTTTTTCTTTCATCGACTTTTTCGGTTTTCTTTCTGTGTTTTTTCTTTGGTTTTTCTTCAGTTTCTTTTTTGAAATTTTTTATTTTCCTTTTTTATTCTTGAACATTTTTTATTTTCGAACATTTTATAAAATTTGTGAAAAACTGTTTTGTACTTTAGTGATCTAAACGCTCTTATATTTCTTTAGAGAGGGAGTATTTCTAAACATCCTTTTCAAATTCATAAATACTTTCGAATCCATGAACATTTTTTAATCCATAATTTCTTTTGAATTCCTGATTGGCTTTCAAATTGACAAACCTTTTTGGAATTTGTGAAAATTTTGTCAATTCATTGTCTTATTTTTTTTAATTCACAAACATTTTTTAATCCATAATTTTTTTTGAATTCCTCATCTTTTTTTCAAATTGACAAACATTTTTGGAATTTGTGAACATTTTTTGAACTCATTGTCTTATTTTTTGAATACACAAGCATTTTTAACTTCATGAATTATTTTGATCCATGGGCATTTATGGAAGTCACAAAAATTTTCAAATTCATGAACGTTGTTCAAATTAGTGAACATTTCTTATTCGTGAATATTTTTTTGAATCAATAAACATTCTTTAATTTCGTGAACAATGTTCAAATTCAAGAATACTTTTTGGAATTTGTGAATATTTTTTAAATCCATGAACATTTTTTTGAATTCGAAAATTCTATTCAAATATGTGATTTTTTTAAATTAAAGAACATTTTTTGATCTGTTATTGTTTTAAAATTTGTGAATAGTTTTTCATGCACATAAACGTTTCTGATTTCACAAACATTTTCTAAACTAATAAACATTTTCCAAATCTAAAATCCAGTTTTCAAATTTGTGAAAAATTAGACTTGTGAACATTGTTTAAAATCTATGAACATTTTTCAAATTTGTGCTGATTTTTTTGAATTCATGGACTTTACTGAGATCGTGTACATTTTTGGATTTTTTATGCAATGGAATAAAAGAAAAAGGGAAACACCCACAAATCCTACCTACGCTACAGGACGTAGCGATCGGAGCTAATTTGTAGCGAGCGCGAGAAGGCCCACCTCCCACATCGGCGCAGGTCTCCAGGGGAACGGCGACAGGTCGCTTTGGTAGGCAGATCTTCCAGCACGGCTTTCATTCAAACAGTCTCATGCATGCGACCTGGTGTCCTGGCCAGCCTCCCGCACGCGACCAACGTTGACGCCACGCACAACATCTTCTCCACGAGCACCTCCGGCAAGCTCCGGCTCGATTTTCCATCACTCCATTGGCGCCGCATCATGGAGCTCGTGCTCCAGCACTTCGCGCTCGTCGACCATGGCCTCTATCACGTCGGCACAACTGAAGGATTGCCGGATTTTTGGGATAGATTAGAGATGTTCTAACACCATAAAAAACAATCACATCCATAAACAAAGCTTATAGCAGGCAGAAGACCAAACAGGCAACCCAACAAAAAACATCGATCATATTGATCATGATACAAATATAGTGCAAACTTCAAACGTCCAAGTACAAGGGAAATCCGTATTAGAGATTGATAATCCATTGAAGAATTGTCAATTTGCTTCTGGCTGAGAGACCTGCTTGTTCTGCCTAATAGATCTTGGGACAAAAGTAAGACCACGAGCACGGCGATGGCCAAAGGTTATGCTCGAAGGCACCGAATCTGCAGTACTCAGCCTTGATACAGCCGAGGACAGTTCATCAATCTTCTGTTCGACCTCCATGTCGCTCTCCTTGGCCTCCTTCTCATGATGTTCATTGTCTTTCGACTCCTTGTGACCATGTTCATTTTCTTTCGGCTCCTTATGATCACGTTGCTTCGGCCGATATCTCGGTTTCGATTGCCTTGGATTCTTCCCATCAACGTCCATGACAGTATCCCTTGTCTCTTCTCCCTTATAAGCAGTTTGCCTTCGATGATGATACTTCTGACGATGCCGCTGGGAAGGTTGTGCTCTTTTGAAGAATTCAAATGAGTTGGGAAATTGATGCTTATCAACAAGATGCTGCTGCCGACTTTTGTACGTCTTCAACTTCTCCCCACAACCCTCCACCAAACATTCGTACTGTTTCAGAAGAAGAAAAATGCACACCTCAGCATACATATGGTTCTCCAAGTTAGTTCGGTAAATTTGCATGTGTCAAACCCTAATTATTTGTTTATATGAAATAAATCAAATAATCTATAAAAGCTCCATTAGCTGAATAGGATAGTAACTATGTGAATGCTGACTGTTGCTGCAGTTGATAACTACTGTATAAAATATCTTCAGATAATCATAAAAAGGACACTACTGGGAATATTGAGATTGTGTACAAATCGGCTATTGTGCAATTTAAGTAATAAATATATTGAGAAATGCATTGTTATGATGGATTACATTACCATCGGAAAACCACGAGCGACTTTTGCTTGGAAGAAGGAATCATGCGCCTCAGAAATATGAATACTCAGCAACCTTGATGTTGGGTACACTCTTGAACATACAGAGCATGAAGCAGTATGCCGTGTGCTGTAGTGGTCTTCAAAGTCCTCCAAGCAATCTAGATGAGCACCGCAACCAGCAATTGGACAACACACCATGCTGCAGGAGTTTTTAGACAAATGACTGAGTCAACGGAACAATGGGACAGGACCAAACAATATGCTGTAGTTCATAACATGCAGAGGGAAAATTTCGCTGCAGTACAGCATGTATTAGCAGGTGCCAGGACAAAATACTCACGCATCGTTGTATAAAGTCCACACCACAGATTAGTATAGAAGAGTTCAGTTTTTAAACATCCGACTGTCATTTGCTCAAACAATTATACCTATTGCGCGCAATGTATTTATGTGTCTGATGATGCAAATACATATGTACACTCCATTTCAATTTATGTGTCATAGTCATAATCAAGACAAGGTAATACTGAGTGTTTGTTTAACTATGTTGCTCTGTGGCCACTCTACATCTATCAATGCGTATGTGATCACACATACCTGTCAGATCAGTATTGTGGATACTACACGTATAGGAATGGAAACAAAATCTACTGCTTTCACTATGATCCACTAATCATAGGTCCCTGTTCCGTCATATGCCTTGTGTTCAGGTAGCATTCAGATCGAGTTCAAATGAATACGAAACCATGTCGATACTCGATACTTAACATACTGTGGCAAACAAGAAGAAGCACAATCTAGTACCAATCACTGGTGAACAACAAAATGATATGCAAAGACCATCAACTGCCTCAGTACCTCACGCTCGCCACATCCATCTTCTCAAGTTGGTACCGGTCATCATCCGAGAGATCCAGGGCAACCTACACATGGGCATACACATGCCAAACCACTTAAGTATTAGAGCGATGTACAACATAGGAATGAAACAATACTAATTGAAGGAAACATAGGAACAGAATGAAATCCACAATTCAGTTGATATAAGCTACTCTAAGTTCCTTGTGAGTCCACGGTCAGGGCCCCCAGTTTCTGCAAGATTAACCTGCAAAACTCACGATCCTGCGTAGTGCAGACCACTGAATTCAGAGGCAGCATCAAACAATTTGATGCTCTAGGTACACCACTAAGCAAGATTTCAAAGGAATGAAAATGCCATGGTTTATTCCTTCAAGGGCAAGGCACCAATATTCAGCTAAAATTGGTTTGATTTGGGGATCTGTCGAATCCAGAAGATCTTCCGCTAGACGCTCATGAACAATCAATAAAATCATTGGGTAAAATCGGCTTGACGGGAGGGGCATGGGGGACGTACGTGTTTGGCGAGTAGCTCGCGCTCCATGTCGCCGGCGGCGAAGAAGGGGTCGTCGGGGGTCAACCGCCGCCGCGACACCTCCCAGAACCCTAGCCACGGCCCCGCATCTTTGGGCGCCTCGGCCTCCGACGGCGCGGAGGCCTCCATGGCCTCAGCAGGATTCTGCTGCATCCTGCCCTAATAGAGCCGCCGATCAGCCAGCTCCGGTAGCCGTGCCGTCCTGGGCCGCGCCTCCGTCCTCCTCCTCCCGGAGAGACAGCTTGCGAGAGAGGTGGGGAATCTCTGATTCGAAACCGGGAGGACTGTCGGATTCCGCGACCCAGGTGCTGCGCTTATGGATGGGTAGGGCCGTGTCCAGCAATTTTGGGGGGCAGGCCGGAGCGCAAAATGGAGCCCAGGAATTTGAATTAGTTTTTCTTTTTTGCAGGGAGAGAATTTGAAATAGTTCGTATGGATAAAATATATGATACGCCGCGCGTCGCTGAGAGAATTGCCTGCAATAGCTTTTTTTTAAATAAAGAGTTGTATTAATTAAGTAGAGAAAATATAGTTCGTACAATCGTGCAAGGTCTCGCTCAACATGCAGGTTGGCACTGTGTCTTGCATAACCCTACCACGCAACTCTCTACGCCCCAACTGGCAAGACTATGAGCTAACATATTTTTCTTCCTATCTACTTTGCAAACTCTAACTTCTCTGTTCCCTTTCATGGTTTGAAACTCCTTTGCAATTGTTCCAACCTCCGATCTATCAACAGACGAGAGGATGATCGCCTTTGTCACCGATCTGCAATCCGTCTCGATGATTAAGGGTAGATCCGTCTCTGACATTGCCTTCCATAGTCCTTCTAGGCAAGCCATGGCTTCCGCGCAGTCCGCTCCATTGCACCGCGGTATATAATCCCAAGCTGAGAAGATAATTCTTCCATCATGATCTCGAATCATAGCTACCCAGGCTCCACTCCTACTTTCCTCCAAAAAACTTCCATCAACATTGACCTCAGCCCATCCGAGCTCTGGCTTTTTCCATCATTTTTCCGTTGTATTATCATGTTGTTGCGCAGATGACAATTTAACCATCGGACTTTTTCCTTTTCGATCTATCTTAGAAGTTCCGCTCGCAATCGAGCGGAGGTTTACAAGGTAGTTTTGCAGAAAACGAGCAGAGTGGGAAATTTTCCCTTACCTTTTGCGAAGATCGCGTCATTTCTATGGTGCCAAACACGCCACCAAAATAGCATAAATTTTTGTTTCATATCTTCACTCACCTTATCTAGCAGGATTAGGACCCAATCCCTTCTAGTATATTCTATTTCATGCTCAGGGGACAGGTTCCATACCTCCTTGAGTTCGTGCCACAGGGCCCTTGCAAATGTGCATCGATGTGCCATATGGAAGCCTGTTTCATCATCGGTCCCACATACATTAAAAATCGGGGTGAGGCCTGGGATGCGACGAAATCTATTAGTTTGAACCGCCAGTGACTCCGTTGCTAATCTTCATGTAAAAATACATACTTTTGGGGGTACATTTGTCTTCCTGATATTATTCCAAATACTGCGATCCCCTTGGGTATTGTGGCTGGACCCAATCACCACAGAATCCTTTTCGTCCATGGCTAACCGGTATGCGCTACGAACACTAAAAATTTCTTTTTTTCCAGGCTGCCAAGCAATATAATCCTCTTCATCATAATTTGGTAGTCGGATACTTAAAATATCATTTGCGTCTTCGGGTGTAAATATACGCATGATATCATCTTCCTTCCAAGCATGACTCTCCTGGTCGATGAGGTCTGCTACCCAACGAGTTCGGGAGCTTGTTGGATTTATGTTTATTTTCATGTTTCCTCTCGATATCCAATTGTCTCTCCAAATGCGCACACTATTTTCGTTGCAAATGCGCCAAATACATCCTTTTTAAGGAGTTCCAAACCATGCATGATGCCCTATCAGCCCCGCAATGCATTATGAATAAACGCCGTGTCTAGCAGTTCAGCACATGGTAGTATTTTGCCTTAAGTACTCTCGCGCACAAGCTGTCAGGATGTGCAATAAGTCGCCAGGCTTGCCTAGCGAGGAGAGCCTGGTTAAAAACTTTAAGATCTTTGAATCCCATACCTCCTTGGCTTTTACGTTTTGTAAGTTTCTCCCAACTCAACCGATGAATACGTCGACGATCCTTATCATCTCCCCACCAAAAGTCTCTGGTCATGTGCATGAGCTCCACACAAAGGTTGCCGAGAACTTGAAAACGCTCATTGCAAAAGTGGGGATCACTTGGGTCACTGATTTAATTAGTGTCTCCTTGGCTCCACTGGAAGAATATTTTTCTGTCCAATCATTCATTCTTTTCCTCGCTTTATCTTTTGTGTGCTTGAATTTCCCTTTTACCATACATCCTTCTGGAACCGACAAACCCAGGTATTTCTCTTTAAAAGTCACCGTCACTACATTCAGGATATTTATTACATCATGTCCATCTTCTTGTGAGCATTTGTTTCCAAGGAGCGGGGAGCATTTAGATGGACTTATTAGCTGTCCAGTGGCTCTCTCATAGTTGTCTAGAATGTTCTTTACCTTATTGGTCTGATCGTTGTTTGCTTTAAAAAATAACAGACTGTCATCCGCGAATAAAAGGTGTGAAATACCGGGCTTTCTCTACAAATTTTCAGCTCCTGTAATTCACCTGTTTCCACCTTACTCTGTATTAGCCGTGAGGGCTTGGCATATAGTTTGACCACTACTTTCTCAGATTTTGGATGTATCTAGTGTCAGGATTGTTGTGTGGTTGCTATGGATGCTATGAACTATGATGCAACCGATGTTGTATATCATTAGTTTGTTACAGACTTGGTTATTCCTATGAGTGCTATATTCATATTGTGTTATAGTACATGCCTTCAAATTTGTACATGGATTCATACTAAGTGCCAATGTTTTGGCAAAACATTAATTGATTTCCGTTTCATCAAATTCTGGCAGTTAATATGTCCAATATTAAACAAAGGTCATGCCAACTTTTTCGCTGATTTTTAACTTTAAATATGTGCATGGTTTAGAGAACTCTTTCATTGGACATGGCGGGGAACGGGAGGTACTGTGGTGTTTTCCAGAGGCCTTGGGGCAAGTGGTCATCCCAAATCCAAAACCCCAACACAAGAAAGAAGCAATGGTTCCGCATGTTCAACATTGCCGAGTTCTCCAACAAGGATGATGATGTTGGGGAACGTGGTATTTCAAAATTTTCCTACGATCACGCAAGATCTATCTAGGAGATGCATAGCAACGAGACGGGAGAGTGTGTCCACGTACCCTCGTAGACCGAAAGCGGAAGCGTTTAGTAATGCGGTTGATGTAGTTGAACGTCTTCATGATCCAAGCGATCCAAGTACCGAACGTACGGCACCTCCGTGTTCAGCACACGTTCAGTGATGACGTCCCTCAAGCTCCTGATCCAGTTGGGGACGAGGGAGAGTTCCGTCAGCACGATGGCGTGGTGACGGTGATGATGAAGTTACCGGCGCAGGGCTTCACCTAAGCACTACGACAATATGACCGAGGTGTTAAACTGTGGAGGGGGCACCGCACACGGCTAAGAGATTGTCTGTTGTGCTATTGGGGTGCCCCCTGGCCACGTATATAAAGGAGAGAGGGAGAGAGGAGGCCGGCCAGGAGGGGCGCCCCCCCCTTTTCCTTTCTTCCACATGAGGGAAAGGAAGGAGGGGAGAAGGAGAAGGAAGGAGGGGGCGCGCCCCCACCCCTTGTCCAATTCGGTTTGGGCAGGGGGGAGGCGCACACCACCTCGTGACCCTTCTTCCCTCTCTCCACTAAAGCCCACTAAGGCCCATTAACTTCCCTAGGGGGTTCCGGTAACCTCCCTGTACTCCGGAAAAATGCTCGAAGTACT
The DNA here is from genome assembly GCF_003073215.2 of Triticum urartu. NCBI lineage: Eukaryota > Viridiplantae > Streptophyta > Magnoliopsida > Poales > Poaceae > Triticum > Triticum urartu. The sequence continues at coordinate 55,178,306 of NC_053024.1, read as the reverse complement.
TGGAACCATTCCAATGTCCAAATGCAACCTTCCAATATATGAATCTTTACCTCTCGACCATTTCGAGACTCCTCATCACGTCCGTGATCTCATCCGGGACTCCAAACAAACTTCGGTCATCAAATCACATAACTCATAATAAAATAGTCATCGAACGTTAAGCGTGCGGACCCTACGGGTTCGAGAACTATGTAGACATGACCGAGACACATCTCCGGTCAATAACCAATAGGGGAACCTGGATGCTCATATTGGCTCCTACATATTCTACGAAGATCTTTATTGGTCAAACCGCATAACAACATACGTTATTCCCTTTGTCATCAGTATGTTACTTGCCCGAGATTCGATCGTCGGTATCCTCATACGTAGTTCAATCTCGTTACCGACAAGTCTCTTTACTCATTCTGTAATGCACCATCCCGTAACTAACTAATTAGTCACATTGCTTGCAAGGCTTATAGTGATGTGCATTACCAAGAGGGCCTAGAGATACATCTCCGATACACGGAGTGACAAATCATAATCTTGATCTATGCCAACTCAACAAACACCATCGGAGACACCTGCAGAGCATCTTTATAATCGCCCAGTTATGTTGTGACGTTTGATAGCACACAAGGTGTTCCTAGCAATAAAACTAAAGGATCATTATGCTAAGCAAACGGATGGGTCTTGTCCATCACATCATTCTCTAATGATGTGATGTCATTCATCAAATGACAACACATGTCTATGGTCAGGAAACTTAACCATGTTTGATTAACGAGCTAGTCAAGTAGAGGCATACTAGGGACACTTTGTTTTGTCTATGTATTCACACATTTACTAAGTTTCCGGTTAATACAATTCTAGCATGAATAATAAGCATTCATCATGATATAAGGAAATATAAATAACAATTATTGCCTCTAGGGCATATTTCCTTCAGTCTCCCACTTGCACTAGAGTCAATAATCTAGATTACATAGTAATGATTCTAACACCCATGGAGTCTTGGTGCTGATCATGTTTTGCTCGTGAGAGAGGCTTAGTCAACAGGTCTGCAACATTCAGATCCGTATGTATCTTGCAAATCTCTATGTCTCCCTCCTTGACTTGATCGCGGATGGAATTGAAGCGTCTCTTGATGTGTTTGGTTCTCTTGTGAAATCTGGATTCCTTCGCCAAGGCAATTGCTCCAGTATTGTCACAAAAGATTTTTATTGGACCCGATGCACTAGGTATTAGACCTAGATCGGATATGAACTCCTTCATCCAGACTCCTTCATTTGTTGCTTCTGAAGCAGCTATGTACTCCGCTTCACACGTAGATCTCGCCACAACGCTCTGCTTGGAACTGCACCAACTGACAGTTGATACGTCTCCAACGTATCTATAATTTTTGATTGTTCCATGCTGTTTTATTTTCAATCTTGGATGTTTTATAATCATTTTATAGTCATTTATATCATTTTTTGGTACTAACCTATTGACATAGTGCCAAGTGCCAGTTGCTGTTTTTTCTATGTTTTTTACATCGCAGAAAATCAATATCAAACGGATTCCAAATGCCACGAAACTTTACGAAGATTTTTTATGGGCCAGAAGGAAGGTAATGGGCCCTGGTTGCACCTGGGGGTGCCCCGAGGGGGGCACAACCCACCAGGGCACGCCAGGAGTCCCAGGCGCCCCCTGGTGGGTTGTGCCCACCTCGGGTGCCCCCGGACCGCCTCTTTGCTCTATAAATACCCCAAAAATACTAGAACCCTAGGGGAGTCGACAAAATATTCATCCAGCCACCGCAGAGTCCAGAACCACCAGATCCAATCTAGACACCATCTCGGATGGGGTTCACCACCTCCATTGGTGCCTCTCCGATGATGAGTAGTTCTTTGTAGACCTTCGGGTCCGTAGTTAGTAGCTAGATGGATTCATCTCTCTCTCTCTCTTGATTCTCAATACAATGGTCTCTTGGAGATCCATATGATGTAACTCTTTTGCGGTGTGTTTGTTGGGATCGATGAACTTCGAGTTCGTGATCAGATCTATGTTTTTATATCCATGAAAGTATTTGAGTTTCTTTTATCTCTCCTATGCATGATCTCTTATAGCCTCATATTTCTTCTCCGATATTTGGGTTTTGTTTGGCCAACTTGACCTATTTATCTTGCAATGGGAAGAGGTTCCCGGTAGTGGGTTCGATCTGACGGTGCTTGATCCCAGTGACAGAAAGGGAACCGACACGTATGTATCGTTACTACTAAGGATAAAAAGACGAGATCTATATCTACCTCCATATAGATAAATGGATCTTATCTACATCATGTCATCGTTCTTATTGCATTACTCCGTTTTTCCATGAACTTAATACATTAGATGCATGTTGGATAGCGGTCGATGTGTGGAGTAATAGTAGTAGATGTTGGCAGGAGTCGGTCTACTAATCTTGGACGTGATGCCTATGTAATGATCATTGCCTGGATATCGTCATAATTATTTGAAGTTCTATCAATTTCCCAACAGTAATTTGTTTACCCATCGTTCGCTATTTTTCTCGAGAGAAGCCACTAGTGAAACCTACGGCCCCGAGTCTTCTTTCTCATATATTTGCCTTGCGATCTACTTTTCCTTTGCATTTTTATTCAGATCTATTAAACCAAAAATCCAAAAATACCTTGCTGCAATTTATTTTATTTGGCGTTCGATCTATTAATATTTACAACTTTATGTCCCGTCACTCGCCGTTTCTGGCGCCGTTACCCGAAAGGGGTTGACAACCCCTTTAACACGTCGGGTTGTGATGTGTTGTTATTTGTGTGCAAGGGCTGTTTACGTTGTGTTGCTTGGTTCTCCTACTGGTTCAATAAACTTGGTTGCATAACTGAGGGAAATACCTACCGTCGCTGTGCTACATCATCCCTCCCTCTCCAGGGAAATACCGACGTAGTTCCAGCTACCATCAAGGAGAATTTCTGGCGCCATTGTCGGGGAGGATCTTCAACATAACTAGGTTCCTAATCACAAATCTCATCTCCTCGTAATTTACATTATTTTCCATTTGCCTCTCGTTTTCCTCTCCCCCACTTCACAAAAAATTGCCGTTTTATTCGCACCTCTTGTTCCGTTCACCGTTTTCTTGCTGGATCTGTTTTTGAGTGCAATCTTGTTGTGTTTTCATCATGACTCAAGAGAACACCAAGTTATGTGATTTCTCAAATAACAACAACAATGATTTTATTGGCACTCCGCTTGCTCCTCCCGCCACTAGTGCGGAGACTTGTGATATTAATACTGCTTTGCTAAATCTTGTTATGAAAGACCAATTTTCCGGTACTCCTAATGAGGATGTCGCATACCATCTTAATATCTTCGTGGAATTATGCGATATGAAAAATAAAAAAGATGTGGACAATGATGTGGTCAAGATGAAATTATTTCCGTTCTCTTTGCGTGATTCTGCAAAATTTTGGTTCTCTTCTTTGCCTCGCAATAGTATCGATTCTTGGAATAAGTGCAAAGATGCTTTTATCACTAAGTATTTTCCTCCCGCAAAAATTATTTCCCTTAGAACCCGGATCATGAATTTCAAGCAACTTGAACATGAACATCTTGCACAATCTTGGGAAAGGATGAAAATGATGCTAAGGAATTGCCCAACTCATGGGTTAAATATTTGGATGATCATACAAATTTTTTATGCGGGATTGAATTTTGTTTCTCATAATCTTTTAGATTCCGCCGCGGGTGGTACTTCTATGGAAATTTCTTTGGGTGGTGCCACCAAATTGCTTGATAATATCATGGCGAATTATTCACAATGGCATACCGAAAGGGCTCCTACTAGTAAAAAAGTTAATTCGGTTGAAGAAATTTCTTCTTTGAGTGAAAAAGTTGATGCTCTTGTGAAATTGGTTGCTAGTAGAAGTGCTCCTATTGATCTTAATGATATGCCTTTGTCTACTTTGATTGAGAAAAATAGTGATGCTATTGATGTGAATTTTATTTCTCGCAATAATTTCAACAACAATGCTTATAGAGGTAATTTTAATCCTAGGCCTTTTCCTAGTAATTCCTCTAACAATTATGGTAATTCCTATGGAAATAAATCTCATAATAATAATAGGAACACCTCTGATCTTGAGAACAATATTAAAGAATTTATCAACACACAAAAAGTTTTCAACACTTCCATAGAAGAAAAGTTGAACAAGATTGATGACTTGTCTAGAAGTGTTGATAGAATTGCTCATGATGTGGAAAATCTCAAGATGAAAATTTTTGTGCCTAAATTAGATGGATCAATTAAATCTATTTATGTTTCTATGGATGAAAATAAGAAAAGAACTGCTATGCTTAGAGCTAAAAGAGAATTTTTAGAAAAAGCTTTTTCTAGTGATTATTCTTGCAAAGTGATGAAGATCTTAAAATGATTGGTGTTTTTTCTATTGATTCCTTGTTTAGTAAAGTTAATAATGTTGAAAAAGGGACTGGAGAAGAGTCAATTTTAGGTAGAAGGCGTCCCAATATTTCGGAGGGTGAAAATCTTGTTGAGAAAATTGATGAAAGTGGGTTTGGAGAGGTCAAAACTTTAGCTAGTGTTGTGCCCACTATTTTGGATTACAAAGACTTTAATTATGATAGTTGCTCTTTGATTGATTGTATTTCTTTGTTGCAATCCATGATAAATTCACCCCATGCTTATGAACAAAACAAAGCTTTTACTAAACATATTGTTGATGTTATGATGAAAGCTTTGGAAGAGAAACTAGAATTAGAAGTTTCAATCCCTAGAAAATTGCATGATGAGTGGGAACCTACTATCAAAGTCAAGATTAAAAATTATGAGTGTTTTCCTTTGTGTGACTTGGGTGCTAGTGTTTCCACAATTCCGAAATCTTTATGTGATGTGCTTGGTCTTACCGATCTTGAATCATGTACTTTGAATTTGCACTTGGCGGATTCTACTATTAAAAAGCCTATGAGAAGAATTAATGATGTTCTTATTCTTGCAAATAGGAATTATGTGCCCATAGATTTTATTGTTCTTGATATTGATTGCAATCCGTCTTGTCCTGTTATTCTTGGTAGACCATTTTTACGCACTATCGGTGCCGTGATTGATATGAAAGAAGGCAATATTAAGTTCCAATTTCCTTTGATGAAGGGTATGGAACACTTTCCTAGAACTAGAATTAAGCCACCTTATGAATCAATCATGAGGGCATCTTATGGATCTCGAACCAAAGATGACAAAACTTAGATCCTTGCCTTATGCCTAGCTAAGGGCATAAAACTATAGCGCTTGTTGGGATGCAACCCAATGAATAAATTTTATTTTTGCTTTTTTGCTTTCTGTTCTTGAGTGTTAGCATAATTATGGTACTGTTATAATTGTGTTTTTATGTTTTAATTAGTGTTTGTGCCAAGTAAAGCCTTTAGGATCTTCTTGGGCAATAGTTGTTTGATCTTGCTGGAAAAAAACAGAAACTTTTATGCTCACGAAATTAATTTTCGTTTTTTACCGGAGAGCGACAAAATACCCATTCCAATTGCAGTAGATAAATATACAAATTTCTCAGGTCGTCCTAATTTTTGAGAGTTTTTTGAGTTACATAAGTATTCGAAATAGTCAGATTTCTACAGACTGTTCTGTTTTGACAGATTCTGTTTTCTTTGTGTTGTGTGCTTATTTTGATGGCTCTATGGTTTTCTTTGATGAATTTTTGCCATAGAAAAGTTGGAATACAGTAGATATAATACAAAAACAAAATATGAATTGGTTTGATACATCACTTATAGTAGTGGTTTATTATTCTTATACTAACGGATCTCACGAAGGCTTTGTTGAGTTTTGTGTGATTGAACTTTTCAAGTTTTGGGTTATCTTACGATGGATGAAGGAAGGATGTAAGAGCCTAAGCTTGGGGATGCCCCGGAATCCCAATATATTATCCAAGAATGAGCAACCAACTAAGCTTGGGGATGCCCCCGAGTGGCATCCCCGCTTTCTTCCAACAACCATCGGTATTTTACTCGAGACTATATTTTTATTCGTCACATGATATGTGTTTTGCTTGGAGCGTATTGTATGATATGTGTCTTTGCTTGTTTTATTTTGTGTTTTAAGTCATCAATCCTTTCTGGAAACACCTATTTGAGAGAACCAAAATTATGTCATGACTTGTTAGAATTGCTCTCTATGCTTCACTCAAATCTTTTATGAGCTAGGACTTGCTCTAGTGCTTCATTTATATCTTTTTGAGCACGGTGTGCTTTGTTATTTTTGAAGAAATGCTCTCTTGCTTCACTTAGATTTATTTGAGAGTTAGTAAAATTTTGAAGAAATTCTCTCTTGCTTCACTTAAATTATTTTGAGAGAAAGAAAATTTGTTATGCTCATGATCTTCACTTATATTTGTTCGAGCTTATGAAAAGCAACACATGAAAATTAGTGCCAAAGTGATAGATATCCAAGAAGGATAAAGAAAAATAAAATGTCATGAAGATCATTGGACAAAATAAACTTGATTCTTAATAATAGTTTTGAGATATGATGATGTGATATGTGAGTTATGTTGATGAGTAATTATGCTCTAGTAAGAATATTGGTGTTAAGGTTTGTGATTCCCTATGCATGCACGAAAGTCAATAATCATGCAATGAAAACTATATCCTACTTGTGGTGCATTATTCGGTGTTAATTATGCTTAATGCTTGCTTATGAGATTATTCGTTTCTTGGTTGGTCGCTTCTCAATCTTTTTGCTAGCCTTCATTTTGCACTAAGTATGACCTCTACTTGTGCATCCAAAATCCTTTAAACCAGTTTTGCCACATGAGTATATCTACCTATATGCGGTATTCTTTTACCTTTCTAAGCAAATTTGCATGTGCCATCTCTAATTTTCAAAATAAACTTCTCTTTTTTGTGTTTGTTTTCGCTCGTGGAGCGGTGAGGGGTGGCTAATATTTTCCATGCTAGATGTGTTATTCTCAAGATGAGTGTTTATTCACTTGTCATTGCACGAGAGTAAGACAAAGGTATCAGGGATGCCCAGTCTCAGAATGCAAAAACAAATGAATTTACTTTATGTTGTCAAATAATAAACTCCTTGGAAAGTGTTGGTATGGAGGGCACCCATGGATACGGTTATCCATGGAAAGTGAAAGTTATGGTGGAAAAAGGAATAAACTTTATTTTCTGTTCGGGAACCGCCTATGATATATCTAAGCATGGAAAGTAAATCCCTACTTCCCTCTGCAAAGGGACTTTCTTTTACTTTATGCAATTTTTATTTTGAAATTTGAGTCTCCATCGTCTCTCATAAAAGCACCAACTAGGAGGCAATATGATCGTGCTCAAGTATTGGGTGTAGTTAATATTCGAGTGTGTTTCATGAATGGATCAATGTTTGAGCATGATGGGCTAGGGATAACTTATTTTAGCATTGATATTTTGAAAGACATGGTTGCTTGTTGATATGCTTGAGTATCTAAATTATTATGTCAAAACTAGGCTATTGCTTTGAATCACATAAAAGTCCAAATGTCCATGCTATGAAGAAAAGAATATGATATGACCATGATTGAAGGAAATATGCCCTAGAGGCAATAATAAAGTTATTATTTATTTCCTTATAATCATGATAAATGTTTATATTCATGCTAGAATTGTATTAACCGGAAACATAATACATGTGTGAATACATAGACAAACAAAGTGTCACTAGTATGCCTCTACTTGACTAGCTCGTTAATCAAAGATGGTTATGTTTCCTGACCATGAACAATGAGTTGTTATTTGATTAACGAGGTCACATCATTAGTTGAATGATCTGATTGACATGACCCATTTTAGCTTAGCACCCGATCGTTTAGTATGTTGCTATTGCTTTCTTCATGACTTATACATGTTCCTATGACTATGAGATTATGCAACTCCCGTTTGCCGGAGGAACACTTTGTGTGCTACAAAACGATCACAATGTAACTGGGTGATTATAAAGGAGCATTACAGGTGTCTCCAAAGGTAGATGTTGGGTTGGCGTATTTCGAGATTAGGATTTGTCACTCCGATTGTTGGAGAGGTATCTCTGGGCCCTCTCGGTAATACACATCACATAAGCCTTGCAAGCATTACAACTAATATGGTAGTTGTGAGATGATGTATTACGGAACGAGTAAAGAGACTTGCCGGTAACGAGATTGAACTAGGTATTGGATACCGACGATCGAATCTCGGGCAAGTAACATACCGATGGCAAAGGGAACAACGTATGTTGTTATGCGGTCTGACCGATAAAGATCTTCGTAGAATATGTAGGAGCCAATATGGGCATCCAGGTCCCGCTATTGGTTATTGACCGGAGATGTGTCTCGGTCATGTCTACATTGTTCTCGAACCCGTAGGGTCCGCACGCTTAAGGTTACGATGACAGTTATATTATGAGTTTATGCATTTTGATGTACCGAAGGTTGTTCGGAGTCCCGGATGTGATCATGGACATGAAGAGGAGTCTCGAAATGGTCGAGACGTAAAGATTGATATATTGGAAGCCTATGTTTGGATATCGGAAGTGTTCCGGGTGAAATCGGGATTTTACCGGAATACCGGGAGGGTTACCGAAACCCCCCGGGAGCTATATGGGCCATAGTGGGCCTTGGTGGAAAAAGAGAAGGGGCTGCCCTAGATGGGCTGTGCGCCTCCCCCTTCCCCTAGTCCTATTAGGACTAGGAGAGGTGGCCTGCCCCCTCCTCCTCTTTTCCCCCTCCGCGAATCCTATTCCGACTAGGATTGGGGGGGGGGGAATCCTACTCCTAGAGGGAGTAGGACTCTCCTGCGCCCTCCTCCTTGGCCGGCCAGCCTCCCCCCTCTACTCCTTTATATACGGAGGCAGGGGACACCTCTAGACACACAAGTTGATCCACGTGATCTATTCCTTAGCCGTGTGCGGTGCCCCCTGCCACCATATTCCTCGATAATACTGTAGCGGAGTTTAGGCGAAGCCCTGCTGCCGTAGTACATCAAGATCGTCACCACGCCGTCGTGCTGACGGAACTCTTCCCCGACACATTTCTGGATCGGAGTCCGGGGATCATCATCGAGCTGAACGTGTGCTCGAACTCGGAGGTGCCGTAGTTTCGGTGCTTGATCGGTTGGATCGTGAAGACGTACGACTACTTCCTCTACGTCGTGTCATCGCTTCCGCAGTCGGTCTGCGTTGGGTACGTAGACAACACTCTCCCCTCTCGTTGATATGCATCACATGATCTTGCGTGTGCGTAGGAAATTTTTTGAAATTACTACGAAACCCAACGGTGGCATCCGAGCCTAGGTTATTTATGTTGATGTTATATGCACGAGTAGAACACAAGTGAGTTGTGGGCGATATAAGTCATACTGCCTACCAGCATGTCATACTTTGGTTCGGCGGTATTGTTGGACGAGACGACCCGGACCAACCTTACGCGTACGCTTACGCGAGACCGATTCCCTCGACGTGCTTTGCACATAGATGGCTTGCGGGCGACTGTCTCTCCAACTTTAGTTGAACCAAGTATGGCTATGCCCGGTCCTTGCGAAAGTTAAAACGGAGTCTATTTGACAAACTATCGTTGTGGTTTTGATGCATAGGTGAGATTGGTTCTTACTTAAGCCCGTAGCAGCCACGTAAAACTTGCAACAACAAAGTAGAGGACGTCTAACTTGTTTTTGCAGGGCATGTTGTGATGTGATATGGTCAAGGCATGATGCTGAATTTTATTGTATGAGATGATCATGTTTTGTAACCGAGTTATCGGCAACTGGCAGGAGCCATATGGTTGTCGCTTTATTGTATGCAATGCAATCGTGATGTAATGTTTTACTTTATTACTAAACGGTAGTGATAGTCGTGGAAGCATAAGATTGGCGAGACGACAACGATGCTACGATGGAGATCAAGGTGTCGCGCCGATGACGATGGTGATCATGACGATGCTTTGAAGATGGAGATCACAAGCACAAGATGATGATGGCCATATCATATCACTTAAATTGATTGCATGTGATGTTTACCTTTTTATGCATCTTATCTTGCTTTGATTGACGGTAGCATTATAAGATGATCTCTCACTAAATTATCAAGAAGTGTTCTCCCTGAGTATGCACCATTGCCAAAGTTCGTCGTGCCCAGACACCACGTGATGATCGGGTGTGATAAGCTCTACGTCCATCTACAACGGGTGCAAGCCAGTTTTGCACATGCAGAATACTCAGGTTAAACTTGACGAGCCTAGCATATGCAGATATGGCCTCGGAACACGGAGACCGAAAGGTCGAGCGTGAATCATATAGTAGATATGATCAACATAACGATGTTCACCATTGAAAACTACTCCATCTCACGTGATGATCGGTTATGGTTTAGTTGATTTGGATCACGTGATCACTTAGAGGATTAGAGGGATGTCTATCTAAGTGGGAGTTCTTAAGTAATCTGATTAATTGAACTTAAATTTATCATGAACTTAGTCCTGGAAGTATTTTGCAAATTATGTTGTAGATCAATAGCTTGCGTTGTTGCTTTCATATGTTTATTTTGATATGTTCCTAGAGAAAAATTGTGTTGAAAGATGTTAGTAGCAATGATGCGGATTGGATCCGTGATCTGAGGTTTATCCTCATTGCTGCACAGAAGAATTATGTCCTTGATGCACCGCTAGGTGACAGACCTATTGCAGGAGCAGATACAGACGTTATGAACGTTTGGCTAGCTCAAAATGATGACTACTTGATAGTTTAGTGCACCATGCTTAACGGCTTACAATCGGGACTTCAAAGACGTTTTGAACGTCATGGACCATATGAGATGTTCCAGGAATTGAAGTTAATATTTCAAGCAAATACCCGAGTTGAGAGATATGAAGTCTCCAACAAGTTCTATAGCTAAAAGATGGAGGAGAATCGCTCAATTAGTGAGCATGCGCCCAGATTGTCTGAGTACTACAATCGCTTGAATCAAGTGGGAGTTAATCTTCCAGATAAGATAGTGATTGACAAAATTCTCTAGTCACCATCACCAAGTTAATAGAACTTCATGATGAACTATAATATGCAAGGGATAACGGAAACAACTCCCAAGCTCTTCGTGATGCTGAAATCAACGAAGGTAGAAATCAAGAAAAACATCAAGTGTTGATGGTTGACAAGATCACTAGTTTCAAGAAAAGGGCAGAGGGAAGAAGGGGAACTTCAAGAAGAACAACAAGCAAGTTGCTGCTCAAGTGAAGAAGCCCAAGTCTGGTCCTAAGCCTGAGACTAAGTGTTTCTACTGCGAAGGGACTGGTCACTGGAAGCGGAACTACCCCAAGTGATTGGCAGATAAGAAGGATGGCAAAGTGAACATAAGTATATTTGATATACATGTTATTGATGTGTACTTTACTAGTGTTTATAGCAACCCCTCAGTATTTGATACTAGTTCAGTTGCTAAGATTAGTAACTCGAAACGGGAGTTGCAGAATAAACAAAGACTAGTTAAGGGTGAAGTGACGATTGATATGATCATCATTGCACACTCCCTATACTTTCGGGATTAGTGTTGAACCTGAATAAGTGTTATTTGGTGTTTGCGTTAAGCATGAATATGATTTGATCATGTTTATTGTAATACGGTTATTCATTTAAGTAAGAGAACAAATTGTTGTTCTGTTTACATGAATAAAACCTTATATGGTTACACACCCAATGAAAATAGTTTGTTGGATCTCGATCGTAGTGATACACATAATCATAATATTGAAACCAAAAGATGCAAAGTTAATAATCATAGTGCAACTTATTTGTAGCACTGCCGTTTAGGTCATATTGGTGTAAAGCGCATGAAGAAACTCCATGCTGATGGGATTTTGGAATCACTTGATTATGAATCACTTGATGTTTGCGAACCATGCCTTTTGGGCAAGATGACTAAAACGCCATTCTCCGGAACAATGAAGCAAGCAACAGATTTGTTGGAGATCATACATACTGATGTATGTGGTCCGGTGAATATTAAGGCTTGCAGCAGGTATCATTATTTTCTGACCTTCACAGATGATTTGAGCAGATATGGGGATATCTACTTGATGAAACATAAGTCTGAAACATTTGAACAGTTCAAAGAATTTCAGAGTGAAGTGGAAAATCATCGTGACAAGAAAATAAAGTTTCTACGATCTGATCGCAGAGACAAATATTTGAGTTACGAGTTTGGTCTTCAATTAAAACAATGTGGAATAGTTTCACAAACTCATGCCACATGGAACACCACAGCATAATGGTGTGTCCGAACGTCATAACCGTACTTTATTGGATATAGTGCAATCTATGATGTCTCTTACCGATCTACCACTATCGTTTTGGGGTTATGCATTAGAGACAGCTGCATTCACGTTAAATAGGGCACCATCTAAATCCGTTGAGACGACACTGTGTGAACTATGGTTTGGCAAGAAACCTAAGCTGTCGTTTCTTAAAGTTTGGGGTTGCGATGCTTATATGAAAAAGTTTCATCCTGATAAGCTCAAACTCAAATCGGAGAAGTGCGTCTTCATAGGATATCCAAAGGAAACTATTGGATACACCTTCTATCACAGATCCGAAGGCAAGACTTTTGTTGCTAAATTCGGAGACTTTCTAGAGAAGGAGTTTCTCTCGAAAGAAGTGAGTGGGAGGAAAGTAGAACTTGACGAGGTAACTGTACCTGCTCCCTTATTGGAAAGTAGTACATCATAGAAAACTGTTTCTGTGACACCTACACCAATTAGTGAGGAAGCTAATGATGATGATCATGTAACTTCAGATCAAGTTACTGCCAAATCTCGTAGGTAAACCAGAGTAAGATCCGCACCAGAGTGGTACGGTAATCCTGTTCTGGAAGTCATGTTACTAGACCATGACGAACTTGCGAACTATGAGGAAGCGATGATGAGCCCAGATTCCGCGAAATGGTTTGAGGCCATGAAATCTGAGATATGATCCATGTATGAGAACAAAGTATGGACTTTGGTTGACTTGCCCACTGATCGGCAAGCAATTGAGAATAAATGGATCTTCAAGAGGAAGATGGACGCTGATAGTAGTGTTACTATCTACAAAGCTAGAATTGTCGCAAAAAGGTTTTCGACAAGTTCAAGGTGTTGACTACGATGAGAGTTTTTCACTCGTATCTATGCTTAAGTCTGTCCGAATCATGTTAGCAATTGCCGCGTTTTATGAAATCTGGCAAATGGATAAACAAAACTGCATTCCTTAATGGATTTACTAAAGAAAGAGTTGTATACGATGCAACTAGAAGGTTTTGTTGATCCTAAAGGTGTTAACTAAATATGCAAGCTCCAGCGATCCATCTATGGACTGGTGCAAGAATCTCGGAGTTGGAATATACGCTTTGATAAGGTGATCAAAGCATATAGTTTTATACAGACTTGCGGTGAAGCCTGTATTTGCAAGAAAGTGAGTGGGAGCACTACAGCATTTCTGATAAGTATATGTGAATGACATATTGTTGATCGGAAATAATGTAGAATTATTCTGCAAAGCATAAAGGAGTGTTTGAAAGGAGTTTTTCAAAGAAAGACTTTGGTGAAGCTGCTTACATATTGAGCTTCAAGATCTATAGAGATAGATCAAGACGCTTGATAAGTTTTTTCAATGAGTACATACCTTGACAAGATTTTGAAGTAGTTCAAAATGGAGCAGTCAAAGAAAGAGTTCTTGCCTGTATTACAAGGTGTGAAGTTGAGTAAGACTCAAAGCCCGACCACGGCAGAAGATAGAAAGAGAATGAAAGTCATTCCCTATGCCTCAGTCACAGGTTCTATAAAGTATGCCATGCTGTATACCAGATCTATTGTATGCCCTACCACTGAGTTTGGCAAGGGAGTACGATAGTGATCTAGGAGTAGATCACTGGACAGCGGTCAAAATTATCCTTAGTGGAATAAGGATATGTTTCTCGATTATGGAAGTGGAAAAAAAAGGTTTGTCGTAAAGGGTTACGCCGATGCAAGTTTTGACACTAATCTAGATGACTCTAAGTCTTGGTCTAGATACATATTGAAAGTGGGAGCAATTAGCTAGAGTAGCTCCATGCAGAGCATTGTTGACATAGAAATTTGCAAAATACATGCGGATCTGAATGTGGCAGACCCGTTGACTAAGATTCTCTCACAAGCAAAACATGATCACACCTTAGTACTCCTTGGGTGTTAATCACATAGCGATGTGAACTAGATTACTGAATCTAGTAAACCCTTTGGGTGTTGGTCACATAGCGATGTGAACTATGGGTGTTAATCACATGATGATGTGAACTATCGATGTTAATCACATGGTGATGTGATCTAGATTATTGACTCTAGTGCAAGTGGGAGACTGAAGGAAATATGCCCTAGAGGCAACAATAAAGTTATTATTTATTTCCTTATAATCATGATAAATGTTTATTATTCATGCTAGAATTGTATTAACCGGAAACATAATACATGTGTGAATACATAGACAAACAAAGTGTCACTAGTATGCCTCTACTTGACTAGCTCGTTAATCAA